>NW_020884890.1:10559512-10852987 GCF_003945725.1 Corapipo altera | reverse complement strand
TGTGTGTGTGTGTGTGTGTGTGTGTGTGTGTGTGTGTGTGTGTGTGTCTGAGCGCCCACCTTCCTCCTCACCTTGGAGATACCTGAGAAAGGTCTGCTAAATTATGTGTTTTCTGGAAATATAGGCCAGTTTAGTGCTCTGAGAATGAAAGCTAAGTACGAAAAATGTGATGCACTTCTGGAGACCTTCCAGCAACTGGTAGAAAGAGAACCGAACCAGTATTTCGGCTGTGAAAATTAAGAAGGTTTCTAATTATTAATGGCTATTTCCTACTCAAGTGCTTTGCTTAGCTGTTGCATCTAAGTGGATTGCTAAAATGTTTCACTGAACAGGAATAAAAGGAAAACAGAGATCAGATAGGGCTTCAGTCCTGTTTCTGAAATTTTGAGTTGGATGGAAATTCTCTTAGGTTTGGGGGATTTAGAACGCAAACATCCAAACAAAATCTTTTGCTGAGGCTTAGCCGTGGCTAACAGCCAAACTCGCACCCAGCTGCTCACTTCACCCCTTTCAGTGGGATGGGGGAAGAAAATAGGACTTGAAAATTAGTTTTAATTTATTGCCAATTAAAATAGATTAGAGCAGGAAGAAGCAAAATTACAAACATTAAACTAGCACCTTTCCTTCCCCCTTCTTCATGCTCAGCTTTACTGCTTCACTCCCGATCCTCTACCCACCAAGAAGTGCAGGGTAGTGTGAAACTGGGGTTTGCCATCTGTCCATAACTGCTTCTTTCTGCTGCACTTTCCTCTGGCTGGAAATGTCTGTGTCTGGCACAGGGCAGCCCCGGCCATTTCTTGCAGGGGCCACCCCTGCACACCCCCAATGCCTTGATACCTGCACCCGATGTAAAGCCTTTGCAGTGGAAGGGCAATTTTTGTGCTTTATTGAGTTGAGACCAAGGTCAGAAGTCAGAGCTGGTTTTGGTCTCTTATCTCATGCTGAATAGTCACCCAGAAAATTAATGTAAACCCTTGGAAAATGAAAGACTTGCTGTGCATGGTAAGATAAGATCAGAAATGCCAGCAATGTTTTACTTCCCGATAGAGGAAAACAATTAGTAATGAAATTCTTAAGAAGATGCCAGTAGATATGAAAGAAATGTTAACATGAATGTGAGCAAGGCAGCAGGGGCAAGGGTAAATTTTCAGTGCAGTGAGAAAATGGGCATTTCATGTGAGAAATGGGACAAAGAAGAACTTTTGTGATTGCCTTATTTCAACTGGCCTGTGTGTGTCACCACAATGCGCTGGCATTTCTGAATAGTATTTTGCCAGATACTTGCATATTACAAGTACTAAGTATATTTACCTGAATTACATAATTATGCACCATTATGCAAGTCAAATAACTGCAGTAGAATTGACAAAATTCTATATATGTGCTCTCCTTCTAATGTAATTCTATCAGAATAACCTGAACACCCACTGAAATACCGAAATAGGCACATATAGGAATATTTTCCTCCATGTATCCATATGTTTCTATTTTTAAATCACTGCTAATTATGTATATGTATGTAATTTCTTTATTGCTGTGAACAAACAGGAAGAGCTCTGTTAATTTTTCAGGAAAAAAATAAAAAAGCTGTCAGACTGAAGTATTTGTTATATTTTCATACAGATGAATAAAGAAAACGTTAGTAAGCATCTGTCAAGGTTTATATTTGATGTTTCTCATTTAAACGTGTAATTTTAAAATACCAGCTGTTGCAATGGTACAGGTATGACCTAATGCTCTTCTCACTCTTTCCACCATTTTAGGGTAAATGGTGACCGTATTGAGAGCATAGATGACTCTGAAGACACACAGCCTTTCTCCCTCTCTCTTTGAGGAGAAGTTTTAATAAGATCTGGATAGATCTGGGCATGGATGAGGAGTGGGATCAGGGATAGAACTTCTTCCCTTTCCTAAGACTTGCTTGTGAAATAAATCTTTGCTCCTGCTCTTCAGGAGCGGGACTAAGAGCATGTCCAGAGGTATCCATTACAGTTCTCTAGTTTCTGCAGCAGAAAGGGCAGCAGCAGCTTCTGTGGGAAGCAAGGTAGTGGGATGCCCTCTGTGCCTGCTGGAGAGGGAGGAAGAGCAGCACCCAGGCAGGCACATGATGAAACAGGAAATGCAGCACATGACTTCCAGGCAATTCAGTGAGCTCAAGACAATCCCTTGGAGGTGCCTATCCCATACAGTGGAGGGCAAAGCAACTGTTTCAGGTCACAGGTGCCCTGTCTGAATGAAGAATTTGGAATTTGACGCAGAGTAGGTGAGCCAGATGCCGAGTCATTTTGCCGAACACTGAAACAGTCTTTCTTTCAATCATTCCAAAGGAGTATAATGCTGAAAATGAACTTGGAAAATGTGAAACCAGAAGGGAAAGGTCAAAGATGAGGGGAGGACTGTGCCTCCTTCAATTCTTGGATTCAATCTGAGGAGAGGCATCTGGAGGAGTACCAGTGAGTGGTCACTGAGAAGGCAGGAAGTGGAGTACAGCAAGGCTTCCCAGTGACACCGACATTAAACAAGCAGGAAAGACTGGTACATAGCCTTTGACCCAACAAGTAGTACCTTTTACCCCATTACATGTTTAAAGAATAATCTGCTACACATTTCCTTGTCTACAAAATTCAAGGGAAAATCAATTCAGATGTCTCTTCAGTGAGGGTGATTGTTAACATGGACATGAATATTTGTCTAAGCTTTAGCAGTCAAAGCATAAACTAAAATGCTCTTAATTTCCTCTCAAACGGCTTGTGTGCAGTAACATGTACTACTTACTATATTCTCTGTACTAATTATATTCTCTGTATAGTTTTTTTTTTTAGACACCTTGGTGAGATAGCAAAATGCAGGTCTAAAGAGCTGTGTAGACAGTTTGCTACAATCTCTCCTCTGTACCTCAGTGTTTTTCTGAAAACTGGAAGCAGAACCAAAGATGAGATTAGCTGGGGAGTCTGAGAAAAGTGGGACAGACAAAGGCAATATGAACACAGCACAGTAGCAAGGCCATTTCCTCACCTCCATTTACACCAGAAAATGCCAAAAAGAGGCTTGCCCAGTCCTTTTCCTTATGGAAAGGAGAACGGATTCACTGTTAGAGGTTAAAGATGTCAAGAGAAGATGTACTTGTCAAATCAGTGAATATGACATACACTTTCTGTCCATTTTCTAGCCTGTGCTGATCTGAGCTTTAAGAGTTTTTCTATCAAGTTGGTATAGACTTTCATATTATGCCCCAGAGGACTGGCAAATGCCAAACACTTACTCATATAAAAAGAAAGCCCAAACAAAAAATCCCAGTAGTAATGGCCTTGGCAATAATGGACCAGTAATTCTTTCTTCAAGAAATTATAAAAAAAGTTTGAAACAATGAGAAATTGCTCACAAATCACTCTTTAAACTAGAATTTTCAGATCTAAAATAGGATAGTGACAGGTCTCAAAGAAGGAGGACTTGCAAAAAGCCTGAGACAGAGCCACATAAAAAGAAGTCCCATAAAAGAGTGGTACACAGTTCTGCATACCTCTACCAGCCAATTTCCCTTTAAACACCAAATCAGTGGAATAAGTTTGTGGGGAGTACAAGATAGAGAGGATGACACTGCCCTGCCATCCTTTCTTTGTGTGCAAGACCATACCCATGGGCCAGTGCTTTTCCTCCTTTACACATTGCTCCCAGAGAGTGATAAGGACAGACACCAGCAGTGCAAATTCATCAGCATTTCTCCATGTGGAGAGATGAAGGTATCTCTGAGGAGTCATTCAAAGAGTCTGAACAACTGCTGAGCCAGCACCTCCATCCTGATACCTTACTCTCTCCTTGATACTAACTGCAGAAACTTTCTTAGTTACCTTTAATAAATGGGTCTTGAGAACTTTTCCTATGGCAGAAAAAATCTAACAGATGATATCTTGACTGTTTCATGGAAATACAATGGACCTATCTTTAGACTTAACTTTTTTTAAAAACACTCTTTGTCCTAAATTTATTCTCACATATATGATCAAAGTTGAATAAATAATGACGCTTCTAATAGTGGATCAAAGGAAGAACAGAATAACTGCTTCACAACTACTTATTACCTGCATAATTAAATAAAGGCTGTGAATAGAAGTTTGTTGAAAAATCATTTTTTAGGGATGTGCATTTAGAAAGGAATGTAAAATAACCCCACACTTAAGTCAAATTCTGTCTCTTGTTTAGGAGATGGCTAATTAAATCTTGCTTTTTCCTAGGTGAGTCTGATAATTTTGACTAAATATATTTCAAACTTTTTAAGGTTCTTGGGGAAGAAACCAATGGAAAATTGGTTTGGCTGTGTTTGTTACTGTCCTCAACATGACCTGCTCTCTATCATCTCTGTACTTACGTAGTGGTTTGAACCTTGTTTTCCCCCAGAGGCTAAAAAGTGGTAACCCCCAAGGGGTGGAAACCCCTGGAAGTTTTGAAGTTCTGTCCAATGGGCACTCCTGCAGAAATGTAAACATACCACAAGCAAACGGAAGAGAAGAGTTGTAGTTTTGGTGGTAGGTGAGGTGGCCATGTTGTAGGAGCCACGAGGAGAGGGCAGGAGCCCTCTGGGGGGGCCTCTGCCCCCCCCCAGCCCCAGTTGGGGGCTACAGAGACTTGGAACAGTGTTAAGCTGGACTATGTGTCTGTAGCTGTGAGCTGGGAGATGTTTTCCATCGTGAGTGAGCAGAGACAGAGCAGAAGCGGCGGCAGCGTCCAGAGGTTATGGCTAAAAGCCAACTGATAAGACCTGAACCAGAGAAGCAGCAGAAGCTAGCAGCAGAGCTATGGAGTTCTGGGGGTAAGAACTGATACCAGACCCCCCAAACTCCTTTGAGACCTCCTGGAGAGGAGGAAGATGATGGACTCTTACTTGAAAGAGCCTTGAAGTGCAACATGCACTGCAGAGAAGAGCTGAGAAGCTCAGAGCGTCCTGGGAAGCTGGACCGGGACGGAGAGGAATGCAGAGGGGGTGACCTTGGCTCCCCCCTCGCACTGCTGCCAAGGTGGCAGCCTGAGGCAGGGCACAGAGGCCCTGCAAGGAGCTTGAATCTCCTGGAGATACCAGACCGTCACGAAGACCCCCTGCGTCTTCGGGATATGACGTGGTGAAACGGCCTTGTCTGGGGTTACGAAGCCCACAGAAGACCCCTCGGTTGATTGGCGATGGGACCGAGGGAGCTTGGATACCTCCCTCGTGAGTGCTGGCAGAGATCCAGCAACAGCTGCATGCATGAGAGAGAAAGATAGACTGCTTCTGCTATTCTGAAGAAGCTGCTGCCCTGAGAGACTGGAAGGGATCTGTCCTTCTTTCCCTCCCGGACTTTTATTTGGAGGGGAGAAGAGATCTGATCCATTGTAAATACTATATGTCATGGTAGAGATAGTTGTGATCGTGTGTATAATGTGTTATAGTATTTATTTGTACAGTCATTTTAATATATTCCCTTTCCCCCCACTTTGAGTCTGGTTGTGTTTTGTCTGGAAAAACCCATCTCACATTGGGTTGAGATGTGGGAGGGGGAATGGAGCTAGGGAATTGGATTTTGGGGCTATCTCAAACCATGACAACTTATGACCAAAACTCCTACCTATATGTGCCTATTATTGCAATAAAACTTGAGAGAGGAAACCAGTTTCAATTGAATCATCTCTATTACAGCACATATACAACAACTACCCTCCCCCTGAAAAACCTGAGGAAAACAAAAGATCTCCCCCAATCATCTGGAAAACCCGATAAACCACCCACATTTAAAATTATTCTACTTGGAGAATTCCATTAAAACAGCCAAATTTCAATTACCATATTTATTAACCTTGTCTTTTGAAGAAAGGTTCATGTTGGTGCATGCAATCAAACCATTGTCATGCTTTAATTCCATATAACTGCACATCAGTTTTCATGGCTAAAGGATGTTTAGTTTCTGTACCATCTAGGCAAGGCTCCTAAGGGAGAGTGACTTGCCTGATCTGTGTGAAGAGCATAAAGATACCTGGAGGAGCTGGTGGGGAGAAAAAAACCCAACACCACTGGCTTTTGCTTTGATCCAAAATGCAAGGAAGACTTTGATTTTACTGGGCTCTGGAACAGTGACTCAGACCTTGTTTCAGCAGGATTTCAAATGTGCCTTCCTTGCGTGCCTTGTTGAATTCATAAGCCAGAGCAGGTTTAGAATCCAAGTTTAAATTAATATGGCAGGCAAGAAGGTATAAGGGTTAAATAAAAAGGCTTGCCTTTGGTCCTTCACAGCTGCCATGCAGAACCACTCTCCAGGAAACCTAAGCAGAGACAGTCCTGCTTTATGCAGGTTGTGGAGGGTTACTAGGGCACCAAAGAGATGCTGATGACAATGATCTTTCTAGGTTGTCATGTAATGCTCATGGTACAGAAGAGCTTCTTTCAGTGTTTCAGCTTGAAGAAAACTTCCCTCTTAGCACAAATGTGATAGAATATATGTGACAGGTCTATTTCTCAACACTTGCACTGGGTTATGATTCCTGTCATTAGCGTGATTACACTTGTTATATGTTCAGAGATCAGCAGTGTTTGTTTTCTCATGTACCTAAAACACTGGAATGATGCTTAAATGCTGCATCCTAAATATCAAGTTGTTTAAATCTCAAGTTCTTACAGAAACTTGTCATTTTCTTGATCTAATAAATACTTAGTATTTTTACAAGCTTGAAAAATCACAGTGCAGAATGTTAGATTTACCAGCACGTGTAGATGATATTTAAAGCAGGAACATTTATAAAAACAGAACACATGGGAACCAGCAAGTAGCAGCTATTTTACTTAGTGCAGTTTTCTTATTTTACAACACTTTCTAGTCCAGTCCCCTTCCTGAGCAATCCAAAGGTCATCACCTCACAGCTCTGAGCAGCAGGTCATTTAATGTGCTTACTGCTATGAAAGATGAAAAGTGATTTTTTAAAACTTGATTTAAATTTATTTTTCTTTAACTTCCATATGTGTTCTCCTTATCCAGTCTTCTGCACTGAAACTAAAAAAGAATCTTCTGTTATCTCAGATATTTATGATTTTGGTCAATTCTATTAAGTCCTTACTTATCAACATAGTTTTCTAACTTGTTCTTATATCTCATTTCTTTTAATCTTGGGATTATGGCTGTCCTTCTTCGTCCTTTCTGATTTTTCACCAAGACCCACACTTGCCATAATTTCTTGTGAGGGGCGTTATATTTCAGATTTGGGTTTTTTTGAGGTTTTTTTTTCCCTATAAAATACCTTCTGGAAAGAAAAGGAAGTCATAGGTTTGATCAAAAATAATGCCCAGTATAGTGTCCATTCATATTTTTCTTTCTTTAAACAGAATGATCCTGGGAGAGGAAACTTCTTTGGAACATGCAGTTTAAATATTTAACTTTTTTGGACCGGGTACCACTTGTGGTTTAGTTGTCTCTTTTTAGGAAAGTCAGTAACAACCCTATATTTAGGGTATTATGTGCTATTATAAAAAATCTTGGAGCCTTTTTATAAAAAAGTCTAACATCATTGCTTGTGTCAGGCTTTTGAGGTCTTCAGCTGAAGACAAATGCTTGGGGTTGATAATGCTTTTTCCTCTCCACTTCTGCCCATGAAAATTCATCTATCCTTAGTGGAGATTCAGATTGTTAAATTGCTGTTCCATTCTTTCACTGGTTCTCTGCTGGAAAGCCTTGGCATCATATCAAATTAATAAGATACGGTCCTTCAGCACCAGTGTGATGTTGCTGCCTCCAACATTACCAGGAGGGGGGGAGCCAAGAAAGGGGCAGACGAAAGCAAACCCAGGAGATTTGGTTTCTGCTGGTCTGACCTGTGCCCCTCACCGAGGATCTCGCTCCTTCTCTGACTTCAAAGGAGAGAGACGCCAGCCTGATTTGTTATGAGAAGCTTTCTAGACCCTCTCTCATCCTTGGTAAGGTTACCCTGACAGCCAGCTGCTGTCTTACAAGGTTAAAAAACACGGGCTCCAGTGGCGATGACAGATAAAAAGCCTTTGGTGAACTGAAGTCATTTGGATTCCTTAGCTGCCTGCTCTGTGCCTCCCAGCCAGCTCCATGGGACAGCTGGTTTATGTAATGCCCTGCTAGGCACTCCCACTTCCCACTGCTCACGTGTGGGAGGTAAAACTCTGCTTCTCCCAGTAAGGCTGAGTAAGGATACCATGAACTGTGAAGGAACAAGATTCAGGATGGGAGAGGTTCCAGGCGTGGAGAAAAACATACAGCAATTGACAGGACTTTATGATACGACTTTACAGTTCTTATGTGTTTATAAATATACACGTTGTATGTTTCCTCAGGATTTGTATCTCCCGGGCATGTCCAGGCATACCTGCTCCCCGCTTCCCCGCTCCCCTCTCTGATAGACTGAAGAAGCTGCAGAGAGGAGAGAGTTACCATTCGCCCTTTCCTTCCCCGGTTCCTCCCACGTTCCTCCCCCTTTGCCTGTGTCTCTACCCCGATTTGTTCCCCCGTTTGTCTGTCTCTTGCTCCACCCCATATTCTAGCCCTTTTCCCACCTAAAACTCATAAACCCCCTACACTCCTCAATAAAGTATCCCAGTTGCACCTCTACCTTGTTTCCGGACCTGTCTATGCTGTGTCACGGCCTCATTCCCCCTCGGACCGTGGCAATGAACCCATTTGCCCACTCCTGGTTACTGGAAAAGGGTCTCCTGATTTAGAGGACATCATTTTCTCTAAAGGAGGCCCAGTTTCTTTCTGTAGGAAGTTTGTTTTATTCCATCCAACCACAGCTTTTTGTCTCTTCTTCACCCGCTGTTACTTACAGGGTGTTTAGGTCTCACCCTCTAATATCCTGTCATGTGAAAAGGAGAAATTCTTGACCTTAGTGTTTGATTTTGCCTATCAGTGCCCCAGGAAATCTGAGACCTTTGTGCCCTACCAGTCTGTCAGTGTCCCATTATTGGAACCCTTCACTGAACAGTCCTGCTGGATTGGAGGACAATTCTACTGACTTGTTCAGGGACACAAACCAACAGCATAAGGGAGACCCCTCAGCAGGTCTTCCCACCTTATGAGCCCTCACCAGGTCTTCCACTTTTCAAGTATGTTACTCACTGCCAGCGACTGCTAGCACCAGTGAAGGACTCACACAGTTTAGGGAATAACACTCTTTAGTTACACAAAATATAAAATTGTGACAGGTTAAGGTTCAAGGGTTGCCAGTGATAGTACCTGACTGCAGAAGTGTATTCAAAGCAATATACAGGGAAGCTCTAATCCCCAATAAAAGTATTTGACGTGCATAGAGTATGGTTCTTACCCAACAGGTGTCCCTATGGGGAAGAACACAGGTTCAGCATATTGCCTGATCCCAGCACGTATGATGGACTCTTCCCTAACTTTTCCCTCATTCTTGACTTATTTTTATACTATTTCTTTATGTTTAAAAGGAACTTGAGTGGCTCTAGTCATACATAGCTGTGTTACTGATTGGTGTAAAATTGTCTTGCTTTGCTCTTAAACATGCAGGAAATTTAATATAGGGCACATGCCCGGGGGGGGGGGGGGGGGTCATCCCTTTAATTTCTGTACCATTATAACTTCTGTTAGGGTGTGAAAGTAACTTCTCAGTTTCCTCTAACTCTGAGCCATCTTTCCACAATCCCTCAACCTCCAGTCTTTGAACCCTTCACTCTCACCTACCTGGTGGCTGCAGGAGAATCTGCCTTAAAATGAACCACTTCCTGCTGTGTAGCCAGCTTTTTATTGTAAAGCAGGACATGTCACATGAACATTGTCAAGTAAATCAGCACATAGCTTAATCTTTTTTTTTCTCACAAGCACTGAGTTGAAGTGTGTATGAATAGTATTTGAATTTATGTTCTGCAGGAACAAATGGGTTTTCATTTTTGAGGGCTTGTTGTTTTATATATATTTATTCTTAAATGCATAGTTAATCTCATCTTCTTTTAAAATGCTACCAGGAAGATTTCTTGACAATGCCCTCTGGAGACAGAGAAGGAAGGGAAGGAGGCTGTTCACAACATCTCCAGTGTTTGGGTGGGCTTTATGCGCAAGGAGGAGTAATGTGGGGCTGTCAGGCTGCAGTTCTTCAGTAACACAGGGCTTAAACCTGCATTGTGTAGACCCAGCCCTTGTAGTCTAGCTATCAGCCTTCATACATCTTTCTTGTATGTAATATTTCTAAGTGTTAATGAAGCTTATGTACAGCATTAACCTCATGTCTGGGTTAGACTTTGACTCCCATCGAGCCGTTTTTGCTCGTGTCAGTTTGAACTCAGAGCAGTGTTGAGCAGAGCATAAATCACACTGTAAGATACTGAGACACCCGTTTCTTAATTTGTCTTGTGACTGGAGTTGAGAAGTCTGAAAGCAGTGTTTTTCCAGCCTGTGTGGCTTGGCAAACTTGTTTCTTTTCCAGCTCTTTCAGAGGAGATGAATACTGGGAGGACAGGCATAAGGCACTGTCAAAGGGGAAAATCCTAAAACCTCGTCTGTCACTAGACCTCAATCCCCATAAACTTTTCCTGTGTCAAGGTGGTAAGAAACCTCACCTTACAACCAGTGTTATTGATGAAAACACGACTTTAATTGATCAGGATGACTTTTTAGTATGTATGACCTTGCTTGCTTGGGACCTTGGTGCTTTGGACAGAAATGGAACTGTCAGAAGTAACTGAAATGAAATAAAATGAAATGAAAAGAAGTATTTTTCTCTGGATATGAAAAAATGTCTTGATTTCTGAGCTTTATTTACACTTTTACTTCGAACAGAATATTTTTTACAACTTAAGCTATCTCCTCTTCTTCACTTTTCTTTCACTCAGGCTGCAACATTTCCTTTAATAATATTTTCTTAAAACGTCCAGCTTTTCAAAGCAGGTCTATACAAGCAGCTTCACCATGCCTTTTTCAGTGAAAATGCTAAGAAATCCTTTTTAATAAGCCTTATTCCCTCTCTTCTAACACATCAGTGGGGCTAGAGCCTGAATACTCTGGGGACCAGTGCTCTATAAATACCTTTGATAGATAAATTACAAACTGCTACACACTAGAGCAGGTTTTACTTGTGTTGTGCAGTGAAGGGCAAGAGAACTAACCAAAATAAGCACAGGGTTGCTGGTGGATGGAATACATCATGAGAACTTGGTTTGCCAACTATTGTCACAGCTATTTTCTTTACCTAAGCACAGGGATAAAAATACAGTAATTACTGTTAATAAATGCCACTTCATATCGCTGACTACTGTACTTTCCAAGGACTCTCATTACTATATAATCATATCCAGTTCTGAAAAATTGCACTTGTTAAATGAAAACACTATTTCTAAAGCAACCATACCTCCTGAGAAGAGAAGGTAGGGATGGAGATGTATGAAGGGGAATTTCACTGTTTTTTTTCAGAACCATGGAGATACCAGGTGTGCTGCCTGCAGTATCAGTAGTCATTAAATAACCCAAAAAAGAGCACTGATTGAAACAAGCAGAATGGTTTAACACAGATGCAAGAAAGGCTGCTGTGAAAACAGGTGGTGAACTTCTGGAGCTTGGCACCACTGGACATGAATGAGGACTTGTCAGCAGGTTGAAAAAGCAATTAAACACATTTATGTCCAACATGTATATAAACAGAAACCATCAGGAATATGCAAGAATCTAGTAAAAATAAAAGTATGAGAAAATGTTGAGGCTCATGTGCTCTCGTGAATAACCTCTTTTATTGTCATGACTGAGACCAATACTGGGTGAGACCGTCTGTTGGCCTAATCCAGCAGCACATTATGTACTTCAAAACTGGAAAACAAAAACTGCTACTTCTGCCACAGATGCCAGCACAGAAAGCTTTGATACGTCCCCCTGGAGCAGACTGTGGGGGAGAATTGGACAACCAGCAATAAAGATGCTTAAATATCATGTCTTAAATATTGTCTGACTTAAAAAATAATGTCTGACTTAAAAAAGTCTGGAAGCGCACATGGTAGAAAACCACACTTCAAAAAATGTGGGGGTTTACTCTGAAGTTCAGCTGTTTACCTGTATGCATTATTTTTACATATATGTTTCTATTGCCATGAATTACAGCATAGAGTTCTGTTTTTAAAATTTTTGGTTTTGTTTTTTTCATTTTGCCTATTATTTCCATATGTTTAGGGAATGTGACTAGAGAAGAAACCCACAGACACAGTTTGAACTTAGGTTTCCAAATTTGCCTTCATTATCTTTCAGCTACCTTCATCTGTATTTGGATGTGTTTCTTTCTCTTTTCTGTCTTAGAAATCTTGGGAGACTCAATAATGGCCAGAAGACACAAATATAATTGCAAGGAATCTTTTGTTTACAGCTGCCTTTCCTGTTAGACCTGTTCTCAGTGGGAGATTTAATCTAGTTATCACTTTTTGCTGAGGAAAGCACATTTTTAGGTTTTGCTTTAATTTTAAAGAAAGTTTACATCCTCTCCTTGCTGAATTGAAAGCACAGTCTTTTTTCCTTCCATGTCATTCATCACAACCTTAACATGGAGAAACTGAAGACAGGTTCCACTGGGAGACATCTGTGCAAACATCACTGCTGCCTTTCTATCCATCAGGTTTTAATCTGGACCACTGCCTTTTTCATTTTTCCTTCACTCCTGTGCTTCTCAGAGCCTGTGCAGCAAGCTCTGGTTTCTTTATTTATGCTCATCATAAACTGCCCAGAAGCAACTGTCATTGACTGAGACCCCATTGTGTGAGAAAAAAGAGACAGCTGCTGTCTCCAAAGCTGTTTTGGGGGTGGATTTGAAAGCACTTGTGCCTTCCAAACTCGAAGAATAAAACCAGTGTGTTTCATATGGCTGTCCAACTCATAAAAAGCAGTGCAGGGTAAGTTAGGGCTCATTTCATAGAGTAGTGAAAAATGCAGAACTCTCTTGTTTTAGGAAAAGGGGTTAAGTCCAACTAACTGACTATGCTCCATTCATAAATCCCAGTGTTTTCAGTATTTTATTTAGTGTCTAACTTTAATACTGGTAATAGAGTTGATAGGCAGAAGTGAGGAGATGGACTTACTGTGTTAATCTGTCTTGTTAAAAACCCAACAATCTGCAGAGACGACACTTTCCTCAGAAATCTCAGTTTTCTTTTGGCAATGTCCCAGCACTGATTTTTGTGGAATCCAGATTGAAAGCTGTATTCATAAATGCTTGAATCATCAGAAACATCGATGCCCACAATTTGCATTAACTTCACAGGGAGTTCCAACACCTTTCTGAAAAAAGCCCAAACCAGAATGCTAGTTAGATGTCTAGCTTGTCATCAAAACTCATGGACCAAATTCCCAGCAACTCTAGAAAAACACACCCCTGTGTGCCTGCAGTGCACAGAGCTAGGCAGTTTCAGCTGGGAACTTTTTCTCTCCTCTCGCTGACAGTGGCTTTACGATTCTAATTTATTCTGAGCTTTAGCCTCTGTACTTTTTAGTCTTTAATGGAGTCTTATGTTGTAATCACAGCTGAAATCTGCAGATTATGCTGTCACAATAAATTATTCAGATGGACTACTTAGACTTTATTTTACTAAAATGGTTCCATCTCTATCGGTGATTGACAGTTATTTCTGAGCATTATTTAGCCTTTCACACCACAAATCAGGACTCCTGCCTATTGCCAACTCCAGCTTCTAGCGCCAGATTCCCATCTGGCATTGTAACAGGGAGTATTTGAGTAGGACACATTGCCTTTTTTTAGTATCAAATTCATAAGGCTCACAAAGAAAAACCAGCTTCCTTTATCTACTGAGCTCAAACTTACATATTCTGTGAATCATCTTAACTTCTCAAATGTCAAGATGACTTTAATAGCCCTAATTGAATGGAAAACTGAGTTGAAACTTAGAAGTTAAGTTGGAACTCTCGATAAGGTACAAAGCATCTTTCTTAATAGTCTCTCTATTAAGAAAAGAAAGTTAAGAACTATGTTATTCAGACATTTCCATCGTGTTCCTCCTTGAACAGTAATTAGTTCTGCTCCTGTCTGGCCATCCAGCTGGGGCTCTGGGGAATTATGGAGCTTTTCAGCAAGGTGTGAGGACCCATACCATCTATCAGCATCTGTGATGCCCTACCAAGTTCTTTTGGCAGATGCAGACTCTCCTGACCTGTCAGGACACTGTCAGCACAGTGTCCTCCTCTGTGTCTCTCTCCTCTTGCCTCCAACGCAAGTAGTTGTCTACTGTGTTGGCCCAATGCATGGCCAGGGCTTTTTTGGAGTCTGACTGTGAAGTCCCTAGAGTGAGACCTTCATGTGCCCTTGTCTGGTGGCTTTTTAGCAGCATATGTCTCGTGCACAGGTAGCTGCTGGGCCAAGGCAGTGGATCCTGGAAACATCTGTGGGATGTGCTTTGGACTGTATGGGAAGGATATGCCTGAGCAGAGATCTTGCATCTCCAGTCTAAGCTCAGTGTGCTAAGCCCCAAATCTCTCAGCCTTTATTGGTATCACATATATAACAATAAACAAAGAAAGCAGGCAATTTCAACAAGTGTTAGAGCACCAGAAACTTCAAAGCTAATATAAAAGTGATTGCCTAAGAAACAAACAAACAAATCTCTAAGATGATTCCTTCGTGCCCAGTTTTTTATTAACCCAGTTTTTATTTTTCATGATTGAGAGAAGTCACTTTGTGCTTGTATGTAATGGCATTTTTTGGTTTGCTATCACAAAATTATCTCCCAGAAAATTTCCCTCTCTCTTGACGCTGGAGTGTTTTATGAGGCTTTTCTCCCTTTGACTGAGTTTTTTTTGCTGGTGATTTTCCTTAGGAAATATATGAATGCATACATATTGTATTCTGCTGTCAGAAATTCATCTGTCATGTTTCAGGAGTAAATGCAACATGACATGGGGCTTTTAAAATGCATTGTATTAATGTATCTCCTTGGCTTTTTTGGAATTGCTACTAAAATTCAGTGTTACAAATTTATCTCTGAGAAATCAAAGCAGGTAGTTTCAGTATTTCTGTCAAGATTTGTCCTGCTCCTAATACCTTAACTAGACACCTGGAGAAAAAGTATCAGAAACAGTTGATTTTTCAGACAAAGTTTATGTGAAGTGTGAGAAAATTCTAGTTGCCCTGACGCTATTTCCCATTCTTACTCCTACCCAAGCTAAAGGGAACACCTTTCCCCCCCCCCCCCCCCCCCCCCCCCCCCCCCCTTTCCTTTCTTCTGTCTTGCTGGAGAATTTCTTTTGCCTCATATAGGTGGGTAGGAAGATCTGGATTTCTACCACCTCAGCTAAACTATTTAGTGTATCATTGTTGCCCTGTAGGAGAAGCAGTCCCCGTTACATCCATTCCATAGTTGCTTCCAAACTCAATACTTTTGTGTGACGAGTGATGCAGTCTCTGCCAATAAGTGACTGATTTGACGCATGTACAGGGTTAATTTATACCTGGAGTGCATGATGTCGGTTTGGATACACATATTTGATGTGTCACATATTAAGAAGTACTAGTAAGAGCCAGAAATTGTTGTGCATATTTGATATTAATGATACTGAGCAACATGAATTTCTGTGTATTTAGCAGTGGAAGCAGCAGTTGACAGAGATGGAATCCTAAGGATTAAGGCATTTAAACATATTTATATACAAAGCATAGCTTATGTACTTAAACAAGTGGTATAGAAGTAGGATTTGACAGAAAGACGGAATGATGAGCAAGAAGGAGTGGAAGGACAACTTCTGTGCACACAGTTGGCTTCCTAACTGTTGATGACTGCTGCTTCTACAAAGTATAAATGTATACATGTGTGTGCATGTGACTATGTGTATAGGTACATTATGATTTCTAGTGTTCTTAGGCATTAGAAGGACATGATATAGTTCACTTGAAAGAATCCTGACTTGTTCTAAACAAATTAAATATCTAATGTAATGCAATTTATTAAAATGAACTATGCTGCCAACTCCACCATCACCAGCTCTGCAGTAAGTCCATTGTCTGGTTCTTCCCAAGTAAGAACAGCATAGTTGTTTTGTCATATTGTATTCTATTCACTCTGCAACCCGGCATAAACAAGCTCATGTTCAACTTTATTCCAAGCAGACCACAGATTTGCCCTTTGTTTGATCATCTGTTATGTTTGCAGTTCCTAGAGAACAAATTCTAATTATAGGATGCAAGTCTTCATGGATGTAGCCTTAAATGGCTGGAATAACAGACCTTACTCTATTAGAAAAGGCTTTCAATTTTCAGATTTAAAGCTGTATCAGGTCTCTGACCTAAAAATGTGTCATTATTACAGTCACTGAATGACTAAGAGCATATGGATAAAAGGAAGAAGAAATTATATTTGAAGTTTCCAGAGAAATAAGATGTGTCAAGGTAGACCCATGTTTTGCATAAGCATGAGCTAAAGTCTTTGTAAATCATGTTTCCTCTTTCTGTGTTAAGAAAAGGAAAAACAAGTTTATTCTAAACTAGGATGCTTTCCCTTACTATTTGACAGTGTATCCTTATTCCCATCTAGAATTTATACAAATCCACTGTGAATATTTCAGTGGCCTTGTTTCTCTGATCAGATGTTGGCATTTTATTTTCTGCACTAGCTGCAGTCTGCTGGTTGTTGTGAATCCTGTGAGCAGGGTCCATACAGTGCAAATGAGTCCTTTCTAAGGAAAGCTGCCCAAGGAGGATTGCAACAGGGATGACTTCCACATCTGAGAACATGTCCAGAACTTGCATGCGCACAGCCGGTCAGCACTGCCCTGCCTTCTGCCTGCACAGAAAATGATTTGGGAAGTATTTAGATAATAAATATTCTTTGGAGGGTGAACCAAGTCAGCTGTGCAGCTGACTGTAGAGACCTCCTGTACCCTCACTTTCTTGGCTCACGCTTGTTATTGGCAATATCAATGAGCCAACTTCCTCCCTCCGCATTTATTCCCTGGCAGTAGGTGAACTTAACAGGGAAAAGGACTCCCTTAATCCTTCATAACCCAAGGAGGCCATTGTAGAAATCAGCTGAAACTTGGGGCTGTCCTTGCTGAGTAGTTTCCTGGGGAAAGATTAATACTAATAAACGTTTCCACATTTTTTAAAACAACAACCAGGTTTAAGCATTTTCTGGCCATCAAGAGATGTGATGGTGAATCTCTGCTGTCACAGACAAGGCAGAAGTGTAAGTATCAGCCACACAGCAAACTCACTGAGCCTTATGTGATAGCAAAGAAATGATGCTGGACAAAAGATGATGCCTTGGGAAAATTAGGCTTCTTATTTGTGCTGGTTTATAAGTAAACTCATGGGAGAAGTGAACCCAACTCGAGAGAGATTACAAGGCAGAGTTACAATTTACTAAAAAGATTACAATAAATACAATGATACAGAAAAAACTGGTTTTAGCCCGCAAAGACAGATATAAAAACCAGCCCTCTGGGACAAGAAGAGAACAGTGTTTGTTAGCCCCTCTGCTGAGCACCACGTAGCCCCCGGGGGCAAAGTAAAAGGAAAGAAAACCTGTTAGTCCAGATGATAGTCACAGTTCTGTTGAAGTAATGATCACAGTCTTGTCTAGAGTGACAGTTGCAGTCCTGGTTGAAGTTCAGGTCCTCCTCTGGATCCCACGAGTGGTACCAGAAGTCCTCAAACCCCAAGATTATACACGCTCATGTGCGAATGCCCAGTACCTCCCCCAGGGCGAGGAGTTTCACAATGGGTGATTTAACTCTGTGAGTCATGGAATATTTTTGGAATCTTTGATGGTCTGGGTTTTGCAGCTCCCTATTATGCCAGTCCAGTATGGA
This sequence comes from Corapipo altera, assembly GCF_003945725.1. NCBI lineage: Eukaryota > Metazoa > Chordata > Aves > Passeriformes > Pipridae > Corapipo > Corapipo altera. Next base: position 10,835,201 of record NW_020884890.1, on the reverse strand, counting down.
CCATTAGCAGAGATGACCCTTCAGGCAGGGTGTGAAGGTGCTAATGCCTCCCTGGAGGGGAGTTATCACAGCTGAGTCATTTGTGAAGACAAAGAAACACTTCCCTGCCTCACAGGGTTCTTTAACACCCAGCTTGTAGACTGAGGTATCAGATGTGCTCTAGGCAGCTGCTGCAAAAGATCCATTATCATCTGTGTAGAATACACAGTTTTGGTTATACACAGTTTTGTTATATACAAACTGGTACTGGCCCCTGTAACCAGGACGTTATTTCAACAAATACTTGAAAACTTTTAGAATATGAAGGGACTAGTATTTAATTTGGATTTTGATGTCATGTTATCTGAAGGTTGTGATTCTCAATTCTTTGATTGCTGGTGACACAAATGATACCAACCTCCCATGTTGCCATCCCCAAAAGTGTGGTACTGTTGGTGAAACTGGTTACTTTCCTTGGCCAAGTGGAGCCCTCATTGCTTTGAGGCTCACCTTGATTTTTCACAGGATTGAAAAGAACTGGTACAGGGAATAAAATCCTGTGGAGGCTGATGATGGCAGCATGGAATTCAGCTGGTTCATTCTGGCTGTAAAACAGAAAAAAACTTGTTTCAAAGAGTGCTGCTTAGCTGGGCTTGAGCTGCAAAGCACCCCTGGGTGCTGGAGGGGGCTGGAGCTTTCCTGGAGTCTCATCACAGATGTTATGGGTACACCTGGAATCCAGGGGATTTGTTCTTTACAGTCCATCTTGACAGCTGCCCCTTACACTCATGGAGCTTCTCTGACATGCACGAATGTCATCTTTCTGCACTGCTGGAGATTCAAGCTAGTCAGTATTGGACTGTCACTTTGTATGGTACTTATGAGAAATAAGTTGGTTTTATGCTTATAATATTATGTTGTCATGCCTGCGAGCTAAAATTTATTCTCTCTTGAGTTAAATACTCTCTGCTGATGGCACTTGGAGAATGGCAAATATCTGAGAAGATCAAGATGATTTTTTCTAGTGACTTATGTCTTCTTTAACAGGTATAGGTATCTTGTTTACCAGATTTATGGGATTGAAGCATGAGGAAAAGGTTACAAATCAAAGCAATAGCTGCCTAGCCTCAAATTCTGGTTTTATGCACACCTATCTGGCATTTTGTGTAGGGAAATGCCTCACTGGGAAATTAAACAGGGAAACTACAAAAAGATTTGAAAGCTGCTCAAGATCTTGGTGAAGAAAGAAAAGAAAGAAAAGGAAGAATACAGTACTTTCCAATACATTTATTATTGACCTTAAATTTTTTATAAGCTTAATTATTCTGTTCTGGTTTTTGTCTGCTATCAAGAGGTAACATTAAAAGTTTCACTTTTACAACACAAGAAAGGATTCCCAAAAATAAAGGATCTCACATAAAATACTCTAACTACATCTGTAAGCAAGAAAAGGTGATTTAATTAAATATTTTAAAACTAATTTGCTGTAATTTACCATAATATATTGCAGACAGTTCCCTTTATTTGGTTGCTGTTGTAGCTACATACTTCTGTTCCAACATTGTTCATTTTTTTTTAGGAAAAACAACTCCTCGTTTTTTTGGTTATGCTTTATACTCTTTTTTTTTTTTCCTTTATGTAGTTTATTCTAACACAAAATAAATGGAAAATGTCACACCTTTCCAACAGAGTACTTTGTCATAACAGAACTCTTTGGGGAATAACTTTTGAAAAGACAAGAACAACAGTGAATTTATTATTTGACACAATGCCTGGTCTCACAAAATATAAATAATTTAGGTTAGAAGCAGGATTTCCTGAATATTTTATCTTCCGATCCCATCTTGCCCCGTCAGAAACTCCCCACAAACAGTAAGCTGAATTAATATCAGCATAGGTTGTGTTAATGCTTTTTAAGTCTTTCCGCCTGTCATAGCTAGATCACAGTAAAAGCTGTTTGAATATATGTGAAAATAAAATGTCCATGCTGTTGAGGAGCATTCTAGTCCTTGAACCACATTTTGTCTTCTCTGTTTGTACTGTTCAGATATACCTAATAACATCATAGGTCCCAAAGCTACTCTCTGACTAAATTTGGCCACTGACTGGTGATCTCAACTGACCTCAGTACTGGTTACAGTACATTAATAGATTTACTATGTGTAGTAATCTACAATGTGTAGCATTGAAAAAGTCTTGTAAGATTAATTACATTTTTCTGGCACTGGAACATCCACATAAATATGTTCAAGTTAGTCCTTAATGAAAAATAGATTCCCTAGTCTCTTGGTTTGAAACAAAGATGAGGAAACATAGTAAGGAGATGGACCGAGAGCAGTGGCAGAAGCACCATAAAGTGCTGGTGAACATATTGGAAAAAGTAACTTCTTGGGGACATCTTTGTTCTGGATCTATGTCCCCATTATCCAGCCTGCGGTTTTCTGGTTTCTAATCTGCATAAGGGCATTGTATCATGCTTGTTGGAAATGAAAGATAAAAAATAACTTCTTTTTTTTCCCCAAAAGTATTAAGGTTCTGCCTTATTATACTTAGCGTATCCAAGTAACAGATGATGTAGGGAGGACCAGAATGCAGAGTTTTGTTTGTCCTGGTGTTAATGAGCGTTTGAAATGCTGATGTGTAGGCAAATCTAATTTTGTTTTAATATTTTGCATATATATTACTGTATAATGCCTTGTGGGGGGAAAAGGAATTTAACATCTAAATATATTAATATTCAACAAAAAGTGGTATATACAGAATAGAAGGAGGAATAATTTTTCCCCTTAGAACATAGCAACCAATGTTAGTTCGGCTTGATGCAAGCTATTACAAAGTTTGTACCAATTTGTCTCTCTAATTTAGGGTGGAATGATGTTAATTTGTTTCTTCAGGAAATACACAGCTCTTTATTTGTTTTCATTTAGGCCCCCTCATCATAGTCTGAAATGATGTACACTGGCAGAAAGGGGTTTGGTATCCCTTTCAGTTTGGCAGTGAGAGATTTCATGAGTGCCTTAAACCCAATCTGCACAAGCTCCTAGAGGAAATAAAATACTTGCTTTTAACATGTTGTAGGCAACCAGAGTTACACAGCTTCCTTAGCTGCTCTGAAGTCCCATGGCCTGAATCCTTTAATGAACCCTATGTGTCCCTCTAGAAGATTCATGCTGTATCACCTTATGACATTGATAATAGAGACACAGCATTAACCGGATTATGTTCTACACCCTTATCATGAAGACCAGAACACATGAGTACAGAGGTTCCTTCTGCTCTTAAAATATATCAATTAACTAACTTACTGGTTTACTTAATTTGATTTAGATAAATTACAGAGATATTTCTATATTCAGAAAGTGGGAAGGAAGGAGAGAGAGAGGTTTAGTGAGAATCAGTGATCTATCAGCTGGTGCTATGATAATTGCTTTTGCATTTAACTAGTAGTGGTGCAAATATGACATCATTTTCATTGGGCTTTGTCATCTGCTGAAGTTAACTGTAAGAGTTTCATAGAATCTGAAGGGCATTCCTGTCCTGGTGAGCAGTCATACAAGGTTTTCATGAGCACAGTGGTATTCAGCAGGAATTTTGCTGGCATGAGATTAGACAGAGTAAACAGATGGTACACAGGTCCTCAACCTCAGACTGTAAACTGTGTACCCAGAATTACAAATAAATAGCACAAAGTGCTGCCATCATATACCATCTATATATAAAAGTGTCAAAAAGCAAGGCTTCCACCTATCTCTGTGACTACTACAAAGAGTAGTGCATATATGAATAGATCTCTTTCAGATGAATTGTATGGATTAATGTGTTTCACAGGCTACAAAATATTTCAAAAGCATACAAGGTATGTTCTTAGCTTGCAAGCATTTAAAACACAATACACAGTGAGCTCCTCCTGGCTTTCTTTGCAAGGCTTCTTCCTCATTCTCTCTTATATTGGAGCAACAATTTATCATGCAGTCTGCTTATCTTCCCCATTAAACAGATTTCAGTTTAACTCATTGTTGCCCTCACACTATTGTATTTCTTTTCATAATACCTTTTGATTCAGGTAATCCCTTCCTAAAAACCTGGGATTTGTAAGTAGAATAACCTTTACTTATAAGGTTGCAATGTTGGGTTTTTTTTCTCCTCTAAGTTGATTTAATCCAACAAAATTCAATTAATTTCTTTCTCAAGTCTCTGTCAGCTGTACTAAACTAATATTCTAATATTGCAGTAGGGTCTATAATGTTGTTTACTGTCTTGGTACAGGGGTTGCTCGATGAAATATTGTAGATTGCACCCTGTGCAAAAAGAATCTCCCTTCTACTACAAAAACCAGTCTGCTTCAGCTACTTACCCTCATGCCCTAGATTTGTACTCTAGCTTTTTGCCTGTACTGCTGTGTGCAAATGTAGTAGTCTCACTTCAATATGTGTAGACACCTCCAGTTTTCATTTGTAGTGTTTTGGCAAAATGGAAACTGCTTTGATATTTACTTTAGCTGGTGGTTGGGATACAGGTTTGTAAATTTAGAAGTAGACTTCCTTTTAAAAACTAATGATTTAAGCAGAATGTAAACAAGCAAACCTTGACATATATGAAATATAACAGCTCCAAGACAGTAGTTTGGTGAGTGTGCATAGACACTTATTTCCTTCTTTTTCTCCCCCAAGTGGATGTTTTTGTGACTCTTTTGTTCCCTTTGGGACTTCTTTTTACAAAACCCAAATTAAAATAAACAATTCAAAGACGACTTCAGAATATTTTTTCTGTTTATGCCTTCTAGTGGGATATAGTTCCTCTAGAGCATTGTTTTCCAAAGAGGAAAACAACTTTCCAAATAATTTTTCATTAGTTTTTATTGTTTAAATTATTTCCAGGTGATACTTTTCACCAGATCTTTTAAAATCAATATAATTTTAATTTCTCTCGATGTCAGCCTACACAACTCCCAACTGCATGCACATTTTTTCACCGAATGCAATAAAATGAGTTCGATTCAGAGGGATCTTGCTCTTTTTTTCTTACTCTTCAGCTAAGTTACTTCTTAACATTTCAAGATTTCTTCCACTTTCAGAAACTCTCAGAGGGAGCAGGAGAAAAATTAAAGGTGGGATTAATTACTATTTTAACACTTGTCTTTTCAGCAGTTCAGAGAAATTGAGAAAAAAAGAATGACATTAGAAAACAACAGGCATTTGGTGATAAAGAGAGAAAATGGGGAAAGAATAGAGAGACCTCCCCCCCCCAATTTCAATGGTTGGTTTTCAACATCTAATATTGAATGAAAGCAAAACTGTGAAGTTAAACAAACTGGAAATATTTGTTTTGTTTAAGATACCCCTAATGAAAACATTTGATGAATATCAAAATGAAGCTAAAGCTACCTAAATTACCCCTAATTTGGGATTTGCTTAGAAATCACGCGTTACTTGCCGACGTGATTATGGCAAGATCGTGTCTGCCCTTTGCAAAATACCTAAGTAGCTGAAGCATTTGAACTATAAGGAGGACTGAACCCATATCTTCATCCAGGTGCTCCCTGTGTATCCTGAGAGAGGTACCTTTCCAAACTGTTAGCATTCAGAGCATCACATGTCTGGAAACACAGTAGTTGAGGGACAGATTTGGAGAAGCTGATGTGAACAAAGCAGGCAAACAGCTATAGCTAAAATGAATATGCATTTATATTAGACCATAATTAAAAAGCCAGGAATTAGTTCTGAGGCCTCAGATAAATTAATCTGATTTTAAGATGAGTATTTTCCAGGGGTTTTTTGTTTGTTTGTTTGTTTTTTTAAATTTGACATCACAAAGCTGTCAATGAGTGTGCATTCTCAGCATGGATTGAGAAACTAGACTGAACCAGTCTTCTCTAGTTAAGGACTCGCTTCAAAGTCTGATAAAACACACTTGACTATAGGGCAGAGAAGAGTGCAGTACTCACACAGCTAAGTGCTGCTGGCGATTCAAGAATGGCCGCGACAGAGGAGGCAAGAGTGACTGTGAGCTGAAAGTCACCCAGCACAGCACAACTTGGCTCTTCGTTCCCTGGAAAAACTTCTCATGACAAAAAACTACTTAAGATTCCAAAAAAAGGCATTCAATGGGCAGAAACAACATATAGAGAATTTCAGACTAGAAATGAGATGCAGGAATGTGGCTGAGTGGTGAAATGCACTTGAGTATGTAATGGATTTCATGCCACTCCAAGTCTTTAAATTGAAACTAAACCCTGTGCAGATGGGTATTCTGTGTGTGGGAGAGGTCACCCAAGAGCTCCAGATTGTAAAGCTTCGATTCACTGTGCCATGTGAGCACAAAATGGCAGATCTGAGCACTGGAACTGATGTTTTAGTTAACAATGGTTACAATTGCAGTGAATAATGACTTAATTTTAATTCTTCAGCTTTGAATTCGCTCCCAAATATACTCACTGTACATGATCAGCTAGAAGATATTCAGGGTACCAGCTCATTCTTAGACCTGTGTGTGGATTCATGGTTTCCTCCACCCCCATGGTTTCTTCATGGTGCTCTGTCATGGAGAAGAGCAGAGGCATAGTGCTGCTGGTGATATTATGAAAGAGATTAGATTGAAGGAGCTGCTAAAAGCCTCATAGATGTTCCATATCCTGCATATATTATTACGATAGCTCCACAGAAAATGTAAAATTTGGGATGTAAACAAGGAGAACTAGTGGAGTATTAAAACAGGATTGAGACCAGGACCAGAGAAACTACCAGAAGCTGCTTGTTTTGTCATAGGTTGTGAAGTGGTGAGAAAATCTGCCATCCTGGAAAAGATTTGGAAGATTGAGAGTAAACGTTATTGGTTTCGTCCGCTTTTTCCTGTGTTTGCTAAAGAGAAAAGAAAAAAATCCAGGTGCTTGGATCAGTCTTGATGTTTATTAGAATAAAATCTTAGCAGACTGCAAAGCTTTTCTGAGAAATAAGAAAAGGACAGAATGGCAATTCTGAAAACAGAATTGCAAAAAAAGGTAATATAAAAGCAATGTACAATTTGGTAATAGTGTGCTAAGTAAGTTATTATACTGCAAGAGTCTTGGAGAAACTAGATGTATTCTCAGGTCTGTTCAGTTTAAAAAGGAACATAAAGGTTCTGTAAAGAGTGTTAATGTGTTGCATATATTATCTTCTACCTGAAATGGGAATGTTAATGATTTGCAAAGAAAGTTATTGTGAGACTAATTTATTTAAAAGAACTCTTTGAAGCTTGTGCTGTGGGCTGATGTGGAGCTTGATTTAGGATGAGCAACCAGGACAATTGCCTCCAAAGAGGAGCTTTGCAAGCTTAAAATGGGGGATAGAGGAAGAGAACATGTGCAGGCTAAAGAGAATATGGCCATCACTTAGCAAATCTATTGTCAATTTTAAGAAAACTCACGGCATTTCTTCTTTTCTAGTGCAAAATGCTGTGTGGTAGGGGTTTCTTTTTTTTTTCCTTTTTTTTTTTTATCTCCTTCTTGTGGTTGTTGGGCACTCCAATCATGAGACTCATCCCACCAGGTTGCACCTATGCCAATGGTGTCAAATTTCTGGGACTAGGACAAAGATTTTGAGCTGTAATTATAACATTAGGCAGTCTAAGTAGAAGGCTCAAATAAATTTATCCTTGTTGATGAAAAGAAAATCAAAATAGTGCGCAGTTTTCCTTGAGATTGCTTCATGGATTTGAGATGTTTTTGTTTATTTATTTATTTTTTACTTTGAACAGTAGCCTTCTAAATACAAAGCTTTGAAACATGGTTTGTTCTCTGGCCATTTCTTGCACATTATAAGCCATCTGAGTCAGAGTGCTTGGACCAACTTTGCGGATCTCAGTTGAAGATTTTAATACATTCCTTTAGGTCAGTCATACTGAAAATAAGGGCCCAGATTTGATTTTGTGCCCTGTGGTAGTGGGAAGGTGTCAGCTTAGGGAGAAGGTGAGTGGGGACACTTCTCTGAGTGAAGGGCTCAGGTGGGAGATGAAACTTGACATGAAAGGGCTAGATGGCCACCTCCATATCTGCAAACTGAATGTGGCCAAAATCTAATGTTCTGTAGAGGTCACCTGTGTCTATTTAATTTAGAGCTATGATTGTTTGCGATCGGACATGTCTGTCACGTATTGGCCTCATAAGCCACCAGCGTGCCTGTAACAAATGTGGATAGAGCCTTCCCAAATCTTCATTCACGAAGCCCAGCCATGAATGATTGTTTATCAAAACACAGGAAATTTCTTGATCAGTTTGACACTTCTTTCCTACTACCCCAGGTTCCCTTTCCTCTCACATCCAGATTCACTTGGAAATCTGCTGTTCAGAAAAAGTAGCTGAGGCTTTGCAAGCACAACCTGGTAGAAACTCAGGGAAAAGCCACTGTATATTTAGGTGATATGGTAATTTTATACTTTCTAACAGGCATTTACCAATGACTGCAAAATTATCGTTAACTTTCTAAATCTTCTGCATCTGACGCTGTTGAAGAAAACATACTGAAAACCTAGAAAGAGATGCTGTACTCCCAAGTAACTACAGTGCCCCTGAGATAGCATATGTCTTCAAAACAGAACTGAACTCTGCTTACTTCTGAGTCATCCATGCTGAGGGATTAAGTTAACTGATGGGGACAAGTAAAATGGAAGCTTGCAAAATGAGATTTCAAATATATAAACAGGTTTCTGTTGATGGCAACGCAATAAAGGAGGTAATTCCCTAAACATATTGTTCCCATTTTGTTTCTAATTACAGTGAATTACAAGGTTAGTTCTGCTCTTCAGGTGTACTTTAATTACTCTCCCAATGTTGACTTTCTGCATTACGATTCTTTTAACATGCCTTAAGAAATAGACGTTTAATTATCCAGATGTCACTCAATAAATCTTAACTTCTACTCTGAATCAGAAAAGCCGACATTAATGGACATAAAAGCACTGGGATTTCATAAATAATTTCCTTTTTATGTTCCTTGAGCTCTTTGTTATACTAAGGAAAATGTCTGTAATGAAGGAAAATTAAACTGATGTTTTTAAGCACTTAATTTAATGAAAGATAGCTCCACAAAGTAAAAACATGATTCTAACATTGTGTAAGTGTTGATATTTCATAACATATAGGAAAGGCGACTGGCAACAGTGAGGTTAGCAGTGTGGTATGACTATAGCCAGATGTGTTGTCTCACTTACTGTACTTCACATCATCTTGTCTATACTTATTTGTGAATTTATAGAGTTACATGCAAAAAACATATTATACGCATACATTATTATAGCCATACTGTGGAGACCTGTGATGAATGGCATTCATCATGATAATGGTGCACAGCATCTCAGTGCACCCATTAATCCACCACCTGGAGGTTCCCGAATATTTCCAGCAGCCTTTAGGCCAAATGAACAGGGCCAGGTTCTCAGGTTGGTGACATGCTGAAACATTAAAGTGCTTCAATAGCTGGCTGATCTCTTCAGACGTGTTATTCCACTGTTTCTAGGAAAGTTTTTGGGGCTCTCCACAGTAACTTGCAGCAGTACAGTCCCTTTCCCTGACCTTCTCTTCTTAGGGTCAGTGACTTGTCAAAGACCTCAACCCTAGTCCCATTCCTTAAGTAATCTTGGTTTAAATTATATGAACCTCTTATTACAGCCACATAATTTCCTTCCTCCATTCTCTCTATGTCAACACTGACCTTCCTTTGCAATGTCACTGAATATGGCCAGAGTCCCATAAAAGAGTACAACAAGGCATGTTCTTCCATTAATAATTGTAGTGCAAAACTCCTATTAAAATTAATGGGCACTCCATGTGCACTGGAGAGTAAAAATATCCCCCCTATTCTCACATGCTATTTTAGTCTCTTCATTCTTTCTAACCTATGTTACCACTTCCATTACACCTAATGAATACCATGGGAATGCAATTCCTCTCCCTGAGGTTAGTGGCATCAAAGCTGTCCATCAGGCTGAGATTCATAGTGATGCTGCCCAGAGTCTCTTCTTCAAAATGGAACCAGGCACACGTTCTGTAGTTCTTGTGAGACCATGTTTTAGCACTTTCCAAGAGTGATAATGCATGATAGTAATACTGAATCTTTTTAGAAACCAACCCAAATAAAACGGTAGTGACATTAGGAAATATGCTATTCCTGAAAGGTATCTGTCAAGGATTAATTGCTTTTCCATTCTTGGTCTTTGTCTCTTTTGTAATGGAAAGCCTACTTTTTGACAGAACAAGCACAGTTTTAAAAGTTGGCCTCTCAGCTGAAAGGTACCTTTCTGTTAATCTGGTAAACTGACTGCTAGTTCTCTTCTTGCACCTCCAGAACAGATTTTTCCATCACTTCTCTGTACCTTACTTGGAAATAGCAGCAGTCTATACATTTTATAAAGATTCCATCCAAACGACATAAACAAAGAAAATAAGAAAAAGGAAATTAATTTTGTATGTGAATCGTTAAAGCTAACGTGTTTAATAAAGCTTCTGAAAACTGGTGAGAAAATATTACATAAATATCTCTTTCAAAATGTGATGAAAATATTTCAGATGGACATCCATAGCCTTAACACAGCCCACTTGGAAGAAAAAACCTCATGATTCAAAAAATCTCTAAAGAAAGATTTTGCTTAATTGAAGAGAATGCATTACAAACACTACCAAGCCTCTGCATTTGTTAGCATGAAAAACATGAAACTTCCCATGTGATCTCTCCTGCTCTGAGTTGAGCAAAGGCAGCAGTGACTGGAGTGAGGGCTCAGTGAGAGCTGCTCCCGGGAGAGCCTGCAAACCCACACTACAGCACTGGGAGGTTGTGGCTGCTGGTGCAAGGAGAGGTAATGCAGCCTGACGCTGGCTTTGCTCTTATGCTGGCTGCCAGTGAAACATCAGAAGATTGAAAACAGGGAAATAAATCACAGGAGCACTGTCAGAGCTGTTTTCTAGCCTCGTGCAGAAAGATGAATTTTCCTGTTGTATGGCTGAAATCAGAGCGGAGCTCTGGGCATGCACAGCCAGAGAACCTGGTGTGACTCCCTGCATGTTCTCAGCTACTTGTCTGTGCGGGGGAGGCAGTGGCCTGTTTTGGGAAAATGGACCAGCATGAGGCAGAATGAGTGTCTGAACTCCCAACTCCCTTCATAGCAACACAATCTGGGTGAGAGCTTTCCTGGTGGGACTTTCAGACAATCCTGAAGACCCTACTGCAGCTCTCTCCGTGCCTAGACCAGTGGGTAGTTTGAGTGACCAAACCTGTTCTCTTCTAGGCAGACATTGCCTCTGAAGTTTATGTTGAAACTTTTTTCATTTTTGGTGTATAAAACCAAATTACTCCCAACTGATTAGAATTCTATGTTGAACTCCAGATTGGCAATACCATGTCTGGGCTGGAATTTCCTGCCCAAACCATGTTTCTTACTTCCACCTATACCTAAGCTCTCCTAAAGGAAATCGCTCTTGAGTTGCTTAATTGAACTCTGAGTTTAGGAAGGCATTACCCATTCAGAAACCCTCCAGTGAATTCTCATTTGTGCTAAATCAACCAGGTGACTCATCACCACTTTTTAAGATAAAAATTCCCATAACAGTATTACAGTAATAGCTTCAAGCAATAAAAGTGAATAGTATCAGGCAAAATAGCCATTCAGTGATGAAATGGCATTTCCCAAAAGACAAAGTTTTGGGACCATACAATACCCTCTTTGTATGCTTGTCTATCTTACAACTGTGCCTTTCCTTGCCTCTTGAGAGCTGGACTTTTAGTAGGAGTTCCCATCTGGATGATTATGTTGCTGTATAACTTAATAATATACTTCACATGTGCCATATTAGAATATGTGAGGTGCCTTTTAACTACTCTATAATGATTTATTCTCCTCACTGAAATCTAGTAAAGCTATCTGCAAAACAAGAATCTTAAAGCAGCTGAGATTTTGTAACTTTCTTTTTAGGCAGTAAATTTCCTACCTCAGAGAAGGACTTCTGCTTTTCAACAGTGCTCTGTCAGTTGCCAGAGAAAAGGAAAGGAGAAGGCCACCCGTAAGGAACAAACAAAAGCCATTGATCCTGGAACAAACTGAAAAAAATGAGATTTTGGGTTGTGTTTCTTCGGTAAGAAGGAATCATCCAAGCTACAAGCAGGTTTCTAGGTAGCATTTGCTTCCTTGTGAATATTCAATTTGTGTCATTGGTTGAATGGAGACCAGCACTTGTCTGACTTGCTAAAAATAACTCTTTTTATTTCATAAAGTGGTTTATACATTTCAGCAAAAGTTAAATACATAAGAACTAATGAATTCAAGGAAGAAAACTATCTTCACTGATCTTGGGAACAGTGCTAAAGTTGGGACTGATAAATAGGCATGTGAAGCCAGAAATTAATAAATGCAGTGCTGTATCAGGATTGAGTAGCTACAGGGGGCTACAGGGGTGGCTTCTTGTTTATCAAATCAAACTTCAGTTCTTTTTGTTTTCCAAATCTTCCTGTATTTGACCAGCGTGGTATCTTGTGCAGCACTGCAGTGAACCATATAGCTAGGGCAGACAGTAAAAACAAACCCTTCTCACATGACTTGGGGCTGACATGAGCTTGCCTGGACTCAGGAGGGATGACAGGTTGAGTCCTGGGCTTGTCTTCCTCCAGGAGTAAGTCTTCCTCTGGTAAGAGAACTGTCCAATGGAGATGAATTTTTCTCTATATTGTTGATTTTCCTGTTCTATTTCTTTGTGGATGTTTGTCTTGCTCTGTCTTCAAAAAAAGAGAACCTCTCAAAAATGACACAAATAACAGAAGTTTCTGTGCATCTCAGCTGTTTCCCTTTTCTTTTATCCCCAAAGGAACCTTCCATCCATCTTTGATAACATCTGAAATGACAGTTAGGGGACTTCAGGTCTTCCCGTTATCTGTTTTTTTTAAGACAACCACCTCAGCACATATGATATTTTGATTACTCCCTAGTATTTATTCATCAGTAAGTGCTTCTCCAGTAACCTCTCCTAATCATATTGCTTAGACTGTCTGAAGAGCACTCCTTTGCTCCAGTAAACAATAAGCTAGTAGATTTGCCCATATGTTTTCTTTAATTTCTTTAAAATTGAACAAGAAAATAACATTGTCTTGGACTGTGCTTTTTTTTTTTTTAATTATTTTTACAAAAGAGGCTAGTGTTGTTGCATATTTGAGATAGCTTCATGAGTTGTCCAGGCAGGTGCAGGAGATGGGGAAGCACAGAGTCATTCACCTTTTCCACCAAAGCCAACTGTTGAATCATCAGCAGCAGTGGCATTGCACTCTTCTGTGTTCCTGAATGACCATGGCAGTTGTTTTCACATTCAAATGATTATCAGTTGCCATTTCAGTCATGCTGAGTAGGAAGCTGCAGTTGTAATCAGTGGCAAAATTTTAACTAACAAGTTAAGTACTTCTTATCAACAGCTGTTTGAGAAATAAGGCAAGATTATTTAGTGGGTCCCTTGGATCTATGAAATACTACACTTATGTTCTCTTCCTTATTGTGAATGCTGCCATCATATCTATGCACTTGTCTATAATCTCATATCTTTATAAAATGTGTAAGATCTTTTTACATATATTGGCATTAAGAGTAAGATTTATAAGTGTTTGATTTATATGAATCATCCTATAGATAATTTATTTACTGAACTCCTATATATTAGTAATTGAACCTTAGGAGCTGTTTGTCCTAAAAGATATTTATGAAGATGAAGACTTGGAGGGAGAATAAATAAAAGAATCAGGTAGTATTTTAGCATAGAAATATGCCATTTGTCACTGAGGAATTGATTAGTTTAACTTTCTTGATTAATAAGATAATTACATTTTTTCAATCTAAAAAAAATCAGTAAAGTATTTTGATACAGGTAATTCTTAGATTATATTTGCTTTTACATACAGCATGTAACGTCACATTGGATGTTTGGGGTCTCAGCATGGTCCAAGGATCATTCCCAACAGGATGGTTGGGTGTACACACAGGGGTCAGAGGTGACAGCATAAATGTAGGCCACACTATGCCAGAGGGCATCAAGAATTGGAAACTGGCACACTGCATTTGGTAGCAAAAAGACTGTCTTTACTCTCCAGGTCTAAGTCTATTTCCTAGTGATTATTTTCATTATTACTCTTAATTTGGAAATTTTCCAAATATACACCAAAATTTTTTATTTACTTGAAAAACAAGTTTGCTATACCTAGAATCTACTCTTCCTTTTCTAATGGAAATTTGAGACCTTAAAGTTACTGCATGGCTCATTGAGCTGTGTTCAAGAAAATCTGATGAGTAACTACAATAGACTTTATCCTGTTAACACTGAGATATTTAATATCTCAGATTCAGGACAATCTCCCCTTTACTCGTCCAAGCACTGCTTTCTCCTTTAGTTGAAGACATTTCAACGGAAAGCAAACAGCCACTTCTGAAATGCCCTGTCCTGTCATGTTTCACAGATAATTGAAAAAATTCACCTTCATGTTCCATCAAAGTGCTGCTTACAGCTTCAAGTAGTTCTAAAGTGAGATTCATGACACTTGCCATAGGTGAAGGCATCTTCCTTGCTGCAACTACAACTTTCCTAATAACTGAGGAGAATGCCACAATGTGGCAGGTAACAGAGGAGGTTATTTAGTAGCCTGGTTAGTTTGGTGAGAGCCATATCAGAGCCACAGTTTAGGTCATGCCTTTTGCCAATGGAGATAAAAAAAGACAGGATGAGACATTATCTTGTCTCTGAAGTTAATTCATGACACCCAGGAGGGAAAATTGTGTCTGCGGTCTGCTGCGGCAGGTGGTGGTACTCTGAGATACAACGTTCAGAAGGAAAATGGTCACGGGGGTGGGCAAAAGGTGTCCCCACTCTTGGGCTCATTACACATGAAGAAAGATGTTTTCATCCAGGGGCTGAAGTGGGACTGGAGAAAAACAGTCTGAGCGTTTCTGAGTATTGACATGTGGGAGATAAAAATATGGTGTGCCATTCTTCCAGTCTGTATTATAGTATCTAGAAATGTCAAACAGTATCTTTGCAGAGTTAATGCAGTTTGCTTAATACACATTTACTTACAATAATTGCGGCCACTGTTTCTGTATGAAGATGGTGGCTAGATAGATATCAAGATGAGCAGAAATTAATAAAGTGGAGCCACTGTTATCCTTTCAAGATGGCTTTGAATTGTAAGAACCCCCTGAGTCCTGTGCTCACCAGGTACGCTGTCCAGATGTTCTGACCTTTCAGACAGTCTTGTGCTACTTCAGTCTTCCCAGTCTCCTCCTCTTCTCCCTCTGAAAGTCTCCAATCTCCTCACATCCATGTAGTTATGAACGTGAATCACCCTGTCAGCTCTGAAAACCGAATACTCCTTCCTAGTGATGGTAAGACTCTAACTTAACTCCAAACTCCATGGCAGCATGCTAGTAGATAATATCCATTATTTTTATATCTGTGCCTTGGAGGTATTCTTTGTCCTGAACAGGACATTTTTCTGATGATCTGGGTAGGAGTTATTCTAATTGTGAACAAGTTTAGATGAGTGTCATTCTCTCAGTTCAGTAAATCAAATCAGCCTGTAGGTAGACAGCTACTACATGGAAATATTGTTTGCATCTCCTCTTCATGCACCAATATCCCGTTGTTTGACATATGACTAATTGCAGAAGCTGGAAAATACTATAGGACCAGTTGTGTTCAACAGGTCATGCTTGTCTGTTTTTATCAGAATCACAATTAGGAGTAAGCAGCTTTTTCCAACTAAAATAAAAACAGAGCGAGAACCTTGCTCTCTTCTCAGATGAAGCCTGTCTTGAGTTTTGGGAAGATTTTGTCAACTTTTCTCATCCATTTTACTTTTTTGTTTTTTCTGCATGTCCTTATAATGGGCGAGAAATATTTGTAGCCTGAACATAAAAATATTTATTTAAAAATAAATATTAAGGAAAAGGGAGCTTGTTCCTTAGAGGCGTAAACCGGGTTTAGACAGTTGACTGATGGAAGCAGATACCCTCTGCTATTCAATGGACACCACCTCAGGTTTTGACTCCTTTTACATGATTTTCATAGAATCTTTAAAAATTTTTGCCTATATTGCTTTTTCCAGGGCTTCATTGTGCTTTCAAATACAATTCAAACCCTGAGTTTGAGAACTGTACAGTTTATGTGCACAGTCCCTGTACACCCCAAGCTATGTGCACTTTCACACATGGCTCCAGCTCACTCCAAGCAGTGTGTGCTAGCATGCACAGCTACAGCCTTTGCCAGTCTTTTCCTGGTTTAGCTCATTGTTCTCTAAGCTCTCTGTATGGTTTATAATATTTTGTCTTGCTTGCTTTAGAGCAACCTAATATTTTTTTCCTGGGTAGCTTTCATTTTGTTAATATTTATGCTCTTATCTTTCTGATCCTCATTATATTATCATCTCAGCACTGCATGGTTTTGCTAACCTCTCCATCTTTGTACTGCCTATACATGGAATGTGTTTTATGGATCCCCAGCAAAAATTGTTTACAAGGCATTGGTAACATTTACAGAGGTCTTTGAGTGAGTAGGAAATTAAACTGAATTCTGATTAGTTTTAAACACCTACATTTTCTTTCTCAAAGCCAGCTCTGATCCCAATGGATTTGAAATGTGAGTATTATGCCTATAGTTTCAAAGGTGTCTCCTGAGATTTTCTTTGGTTTTCTCCATGAAGAGGATCAAAATCTCAACTTTTAAAGGATTCATGCTTTCTTGAAATACTGTCAGACTCGACAGTATTTTTTTCTGTATCTCGTCACATAGTTACTGCCATTTTATCATGAAAACTATTTGTCATCCCTTATTACAGTTTTTTAATCTCTTCACAAACCATTTGTTCATCTTCTAGCCAATCCTGATGTAATCTTTTTGTAGATTTCATACCACTTTTTCATGATTTGCAAGATCAAAATAACCCATCAACCTTATTCCTATTTCCCATTTATTTTTATAATTTCCTCAAGCATAACAGTCAGATTTCTGGTGTGATTTATTTGTTATAAATTCACTCAATTTTTTTATCACAGATTACATCATCTGTGTATTAAACTTGCAATGCAGATCTTGATCATAACTTCAGAATTTCTATCACTGGTGAACTAGTGTATAAATAAAAATTTTCAGATGTATGCATCAGATGCTATTATTTTGGCAATAATATTTGGAGCCTGATAAAATGATAATGAATTGCTTGTTTCTTATGTTTTGTGATTTTGGAGGTTTTACACAATGTTTTTCAAAAGCTGCAGGAGGAAAAAACACACAAACAGTGAAGATGTGCCAAGCAGGAGAAGCAAATGAAAGGCTGATTTCCATAGGATGGGAACCTGCTCTTCCTTCACTATATAATGCTTCTCCACTGGGTCAGAGCAACTAAGAAGGTAGGCACTTATAAGAAATAGGTAACTAATACAGGATATTCCAACCTGGGGACAGAGAAGAAAGATAATTAGAGGCTCTGGTTCTGCATCTGCCACGTGCCTTCACTTAACTCTCGAAAAAGAGCAAATGTTTTTAAAAAGCAGGAAAGATGGAAGATGAAGCTTGAAGTGGACAGTTTTTAATGGCATACCCTACAGAGTTCTTTTATTTCCTCATCCATTTTTATTCATGTTCCTGTTTTTCTTTAGCAATTATTTCCAATACTTCTTTTTAATGTCTACCATTTTCCCCATGGCAGAATAAACTCATTATTTTGCATATTTAATAATAATTTTCAAATAAAGTGCTGTGTGTTTAATCTGATAAGCACATTCTTCAAATGTCCACTGATCAGTCAATGCCAACTGGGAAATTCCTGGAGCAGACTTTGGTGCAGGATGCAGCTGTTCTCTAGAGCAGGGCACACCTTTGACACTCTTTGTCAAAGAACATATTTGGAGGGCTTTAACTACTACTATTTTGGCAAAAAGGGTAATGGGCATGAAATTTCACATGACTCAATTACAGGCCTCACGTCTCAAGTCTATTCAGGATGTTTGCACAAGCAAGTAATAAGTTTGGAGCTTTTGACTGGAATTGTACAACTACACAGATATGAAAAACAGTCCCTATGAGCCAGGCATTCACTTGATCTGCAGTAAGGAAGAGAGGAAAAACATTTACATTGATTCAGTTCACTCTCAGCACAACAGAAACCATGAATTATGTTTTTCCAGGTCAGTTTCTAAATATACACACTCCCTCCATTATTCTCATGTGCATTCCCTGGAGGTTGTCTGCAAGCTACCCCTTCTAACATTTTATCCCTGTAGACTCCTAACCCAGATCCTACTTCCTCTACCACAGTGCCCCTAATTCCCCACCTCAGCCTCCCAGATGCAGCTGGGAACTTGTTTTTATAATATCTTGGCAGGTGTTCTGAGTTGCTGGTCATGCACAGGCAAATGTGTCATGGAACACAAAATGATACGGAATAAGTTCTTCAGTTTGAATTCAATTGTATTTATTAGTGCTTGTGGCAAGATGGGCACACTACCTTTAGAATTTTATATAATTTACCTTTACTTAATCTTTCTCTTACATGTTGAACTAAGCGTGTTTGACCCCTTTTGAAGAGGATCCAAAATTGCTAATAAATCTCTGAGACTATTTGTCAGTGGGAGCAAGGATGCATGCTAAGTTACTGACAGTACTTGCAAGTATGGACTAAGAGGTATATCCAACATTTGATGAACAGTTGATTCCCACTGCACAATTAAACATGTTTAGGAAAATTAAGTTCTATTGTCATTGACAAAGACTAAGGTATCCCTGAGAAAGTTGCACAGATACTTCTGTGGCTGTGGGACATGAGCGGGAAGGTGTGAGGTCTCATGGGGACTGCACAGCCCAGGCAGACCTTGTGCAGGCCAGCTGTACTCCACAGGTCAACCTGACTCTGGTTTACTCTAGGCTTGAAGCACATTTGGGAATATTCTCAGTTTCCACATTGCTCCTATTCAATGACTGGGACAAAGAGAGAAATGTCGAATCCTCTCTTGTTTTAAACTATGTGTTACAAATTAAATCTGTAGTAAAGTATCTACGGTAAGAGGTCCTGTTTTGCTCTAGTTTCTTGAGTTTTGGTTTCACATCTATTCCCTGGCTGTGGGATGAAGGGCAAAATGTTGTGACTATGGCTGATAAAGCTGACACGTAAGGTAGCATTAGAGTGCCCAGCTTGGGTAGGGATATCAACCAGGTGGTCATGACGTGTGCAGGTCACTGTGGGCACCCTGTCCCACTCCTCACCCAATGTCCAGTGCAAATATTGCATTCTGTGCTGAGGCTGGGCAATTGCAATTCTGTGGGTGTCCAGGACAGCTCTCTGCAGCTGTGTCGTGTTGCAGGCACAGACTGGACGTGCTATGTGGGACATAGCAGGTGGTGGAACGTCTTTTCAGCAAGGGAGGGAGAGAATTTGTGTGCAGGGTGAAGACAGCATAAAATGTACTAGTCCAGGGTAAAGCAGACAGTGTTATCAATAAAAATTGCAAGGACTATGAGATTAAAGGCTCTGCAAAGTCAGACGTCCAAGCCTTTAAGAGGGAGAATGTTAGTAGAAAATGACTCTGACATTTAAGAAAAAGGGACAAATGGCTTTCCTGTTTAGCATCACCAAAATAAAATCAAAGAACAGGAAAATGTATTTCTGCACAAAGCCTGTAGCTACATAATTTCTGACTGGGAAGGTAAATAAAAAGTTCCTGCCTCCTCCAAATAAAGCAACATCTCCCATTAGAACTTGCCCACCTATTTCACTGTGGCTGTAGCTTAAGTAAAATTTAAAATATAGCATAAATTAAATTTTTGGATTCTTTTTTTTTTTCATGTTTTGCAAGCCATGCATTTATAGAAGAATTTCCTACAATATTTTTATTTTACATGAACATCTTTAAATTTTTTTTCATTTGTATGCAAGGCTCTACAACTGGATTTTGGGAGAGGAGTTCACAACTGTGTGTTGGAGTTTGGGATTTCTTCAGTTAACTTTGTAGGATCACGGAACCTGGACCCCAGAGAGAGGTCAGCTTATTTCCAAGTGCAACAGTGGATGCAGTGACAGGTGACTCAGATGAATCACTACAGCAAGACCTATGAGTGCTACAAGCAGCAAGGGGGAGAGGCTGCTGGCAGAGGGGACCTGCACAGGCATCCTGCTTTACAGCTCCTCTCTCTGTTGGGACAGGTTCACTGAAAAAAGATAATGGCCTTGTCAGCACGGCATCAACAGAAGTGAGTGTTTGATTTGGGGAGGTGAACACTGGGGGGGCTGCAGCAAGTCCATATGTTTCTTTCTATTTTACTAACAGGGAAGAGGGCAGTGTTCTTGAGTATCACCATCCCTGGTATCTGCTTGACACTGCTGGGTTGGGAATCAGAATAAATGATGACAATTGCATAAGCAGAACAAGGGGAACTATTAGTGTACAAAACAAAAGCTCTTCTTCTGAAAGTGCAGACATTTTTAGTTTCACTGTCCTAGAAATGTCAGTGAATTAAAGAAACTACTTCAGCCATAGCTCAACTCCATTGTCATTTGCATGTCAGGTTCTCACACTTTGCAAAATGAAGGCAATGGAGGTGGGTGTGAAACAGATTCTTAGAAAAAGCTTTCAACAAATGGGTGCCGAAAATTTAGACCCTTCAGCTCTGCAGAAGCTGATGGCTGTTTAGAACTTAGAAAAATTCAGCCACTCATGTACCTCCTGATGCATTAGAGACCTTTCAAAAAGAAACAATCTTGTCCTCCAAGACTGATTCATCCAGTACCACTTTTAAGCTGGTGGTGCCCAATTCTGCTGATTCTCCATAGAAGCAAAGGCAGAGATTATTCAGTATCTCAGTGGCTGAATTTTTACCCAAAGGCCAGAATACTCTCCCTTTGTTTGAGAGTTGGTGAGAATCAACATTAAATTAGCATCAGTAATCTCAGAAGAGAAAGCAGTGTTTAGGAAAGCCGGAAAATTGAGTTACTTCTGTCTGAGGCATTGTTACCTCAAGTCAGATCAAAGGCATGTTGAGAGGAGTTGATAAATAGATCCTGCAAATCTGAAGCCAGTATTTAATTACTTCTGAGGTTTGTTTTCAGGCTCTTCCAGTCCAACATTTTTTGTGAGAATTATATTAATTTTAAGATAAAATTACAAATATGAGACTTGAAAAGTGAGGAGAAGCTTAAGTTCATTTCTGAGCTGATTGCCTCACCAAGGGTTGTTTCTGCAAGCATAGAAGCTGTGTTGCTCCTTATTTACTTGACTGAAGTGAAGTTTCTCTTCAATTTTAATGAATTGCAAAGCTTGAGATTAAGATTTAATGGATGGTTAGCAAAACATATTTTTGGTCTTGTAGCATGATTTCATGCTATGATGACTACATTGAGTGGTTAGTTACAAACCTGCTTCAATTCTCCTCTACCAATAGGTTTCTAATTAATGCAAGTATGGCTGAAATATTGAAAATCTTCTCCTCTATCAAAAAGATGCAGTACCTATAATTATTCTTCCTGTTTTCTCCCTTCCTCCCTCCCCCCCCTCCTCTCTGCAACCTCCAGACCTCCCTCTAATTTTTAAGCATTGCCCTTACCCTGCATATGGGTGATTTATTAGAGTGCTGAGTTCACAGAATTGCTCATGCAGAACAATAACACCATCATACATTTTTTATTTAAAATGCTTTACAGGCTGTTTATGGCAGGATGACAACAGGGCACCACTGCTTACAAGAGCTCAGAGATCAGCTTGATCCAGCTTCTCACTGTGGCTGATGAAACACAATGGTCTTGGTGGAGGGAGCCACTTTGCTTGTCTAAGGGTGGCTTCCCATTGCTTCCCAGGGGCCAGGTGTGGACACGGGCACCCACCGCATAGATGAGAAGAGTGAGCTGCTCAGGCTTCCAGACCCTGAAGCAGTTGAAGGAGAGAGGTAGCTTTGCATGGCCAGAGAAAGATACTTAACTGTTCTGTGGCCCTGAATAGCAAAACTGCTTCAGGCAGCCCTGAGCAGTGGGACTGAACTGCTCTATGAAGCTTTGAACATCGATGCCATGACAAGTTTCCAGAAAACAGCTGTAAAATCTTTTTATCATGGTGCATTTTGATCAGGGAATGCAGAAATGCACTTCACTTTGTGCAGTGGTGAATTGGGTGCTTCATGAACTCCATTTGTCCTGTGTACTCTTAGGCTGCTGAAGTGGGGAAATACTATTTATAGGGCAGCAGCATGACCTGAGCCTGAAAGTGTACTGCCCCGAGAGACAATAAGACTGAGTCCTTGACCCAGCCACACTACAAAAGGGCTGACAATATTTGTACTGGAGAAAGAAGCACTGAAGCTTCAAATAGAAATGTTTGGTGCTCTCCATGCCATGATTAGGGGGACACAACTAGGGGGAGAATCAGAGCAAGGGAGACTTCAAAACCTCTCCTAAACCACAGCTAGAGGACACAAGGAAGGGAGAACAGCCCTGTGCCACTGGCATAAGCCCAAGATTCAGGTATGTGTTTAGTACTCTGTGCTGTTCTGATCCCTCTGGCTCAGGACAGGTGCAGTTGGAACTGGAAGAAGTCAAGAGGAGGGTGATCAACATATCTTCTGTGTGAAGAGCTGCTGAGGAAGCAAGGACTTTTCAGCCTGGAGCACAGACAGCTGAAGGGTAAATTCAAGAGGCTTGGTGGAGGATGAATGGATAGGGATGGACTGATTGTTTTCTGTCCCAATAAGGAACAAGGACACATCAGGTGAAGCTAGTAGGAGCTAGGATCAAGACGTACCAATGAGTTGGTTCTATGTTAATCAAGCAGTAGAAGAAATATAAAGAATTTACACTGAAAGAAGTGAGACAAGATCACAGAAGAGATACACGAAATACAGTTGGTCTGGAACTCCTGGAGCTTCAAGCAATTGGAGGCTGGGGGTTGCTGAGCGAACATCTTGCATGTGCTTCTTTTTTTTTTGCTACTCTTACATTCCAGATATTTGCTTTTGCCCACTCCTTAGATAGAAGACGCTGAACCAATTGAGCTTTTTCTGACTAAATAAAGCTATGAAAGAATGTTTATGAAAGAATCTTAATTCTCATTGGAAATCTGACACACAGTCACAGAAATTAAATTGCAGGGACTGTCACCATGTATTCAGCTGAAACTTGTGTATCCCTATTGGGACAGGCTGAAGCAGCACCAGTTGCCAGATATACATACAGAATTACTGAGTGGAAGCATCATTTCTATGCTGTGTGTCACATATACTTCACTGTATGTGACAATGACTGTTATTTGCTACCAGTCCTGTTTCTAACTTGACATTTTGAGTTCAGTGAGAGAGGATGAAGAAAAAGAGCCCTTTGGCTATTGCTACTTTTTAATGTTAAGAATGTGCAGCTGTTGCATGAGTTGTGTTTTGTCAATTTTATATCAGTTAATAGAAAGCTAAAATAAACAACATCTGCAGGTCCATTGTTTTTGAGCCAATGCTCAAACTCTTTCACCATTGTAAACAAGAAATATAAGGCCAATAGGAACCCTGAAATTTGTTTTTCCATTCTGCTTCATGCAAAAGACCAGCATTTTTTGGCTTGTAGTGATTATTCTGGCTTTACACTACGGTGCATGCAAACAGAACTGTCAACTTTACAATTAAATGAATATGGATGGAGGAATGTTTGATGCTATTACTCAATAGGACCATTTTGCTGGGTGTTCAGGATTGTAAAAAAATTCCAGTGAATCAACACTCCATCATTCTGTTATCCATCTTTGTCACTCTACATCCTGGCAGAGGTAGCATTAGCTCTGCATTTAAATGACTGTGTACAGCTAGGAGTTCTGTAAAAAAAAAAATAAATGGAAGGGTAGAAATCCTGCTGTTCCACTTATCAGCCAAACAGAACTGATTTAGGGCTATGCATTCCTAATCTTCTGTTTTGACAGCCAGTGGTTTCATATTTTCTTTGTAAAACCACAGTAGGAATTATTTGATTTGTAAACAAAAAATATCACAGCTCTTGCAGAAGTTTCTTCGTTTGGACTAACCTAATGGTTTTCTGTTCAATAAATTCACCACTACCCTGGAAGTTTCAGATTTAAGCATCCTTTTCTTTTAAGACATATTGTTAATTTTTAGCTACCTGTCAATTCAGAGTTGAGAATTATTGGTCTTGTAAAAGAAACTGAAGAGTTGTCAGCATATGAATAAATGCCACTTAAACTGGAGTTTCCCATGTGAGTGATTTTATGGTCCTCTGCATTTGGGTCTAATGCAGTCACAATTACTTACTCATTGGCACTGAGGAGTAGTGGCAATGACCTCACACCTTCTAGTTGTACAAAACGTGATGTGATGCTCCCCTCTCTCCTGTGGCGATTTCAGTCATTACAGCAAGTCTGAGTGACAGATCTCAACTGCAACAGTGGTTGCAATATTTTGAGGATGACCAAAAAAGACAGAGCAGGATTGCAGCTGTAGTTCCTTAGATGCTTAAGTCATGAAAGGCAGTATATATTTTTGAGTTCTATAGATCAGTGGGAACACTGCTATTCCTTGGATTACTTTTTTGTCCCCTGCCATCAAGTGTGTGGGTTTTTCTCATAATCCCACCTGCCAATGCGCTCCTGCTCCACTCTGTGTTTCTGAGGCAGAGCTGTTAGCATGCATATCAATCCAGTGTTTTCCAGCCTGCCTACCAAAAGTGTGTACGTTCTGTTCCTACTGATTTGCAAAGCCTTTGCAAATGATGGCAAGCCAAGTCAAGAAGCCGTGCACACAGCTTTCACTTTATGGTGCAGGTCAGAGACTGACAATCCTATTCCCTGTCAGGTATCTGAGCTGCAAATATATCAGTGGGAAAAAGGAATCAAGGGAATAACGGGATTTAAATGAAACTAGCATATAGGAGATGTCTTTCTGTAAGAGTGTCATAGGAATCAAGTGTTTGGGTTACCTACTGTCAGTAGAGAGATAGAGTTCTTACACCAGAGAAAGACTGAAAAAAAGTGAAATGCTGCTGAAAAGCCTGAGAGATCTTGGAGGGGAATATCAACACAAACCTTTCAAGGAACTCTTGGCATACTCTTGTGTGAGCAGCACATAAAGTCTGACCCTTTAGAGGAAAGTCGCTCCCATTTTCAAGCCTGCCATTGTAATATTGTTGATGAAATCATGGTTCTGTTCAGCCTGGTGTCAGAAAGCATCCAGAGAACAGCTTGTTTTCTTGGAATTAGCACCAAGGAGAGAGACAAGAAGGTCAGCTAGAAAGTATTTATCTTTACTAGTGTTTTTCTTTCCTCTGCAAAGGAAAATTCAGTTTTGCAGAACATAGTAATCTTACCGGAAAGCAATGTTTTCCTGCACCTCCCTTCTCTGTATTCTGCTATCATACAGTGTTACAGTATGGCAGAAATGGCCCGAGGACAACTCCTTGGTTTTCCTTGTCATTTGGTGTGTGCCTGCTCTTTGCTCTGCTCAAGTTGACTAATCATACAAATAATCTTGTGGCCTTTTGAAAATGGAAACAAAGTAAAGATTAAAAAAGGTTAAAATCTGCATCCACACAAATATCACCTGCACCTCAGGGAATGGAGCAGCTCACGCGTCAGAGCAGTAACTCAAGGCAAATTAGGAAATTGTGTCTGCTGCCTCCTGTGTCAAATGAGGCTCTGGTCCTCCCATGGGCTTCCCTGACCACTCTCTAGGATATCTTCATCTTGGAGAGTCAGTCCCACAGTGACGATCAGGACACAGCATGAAGGAAGTAAATGTTCTTCCCTTTCCTCTGTCTGCCCATGGATGCTACTCGGCTATGGGGACTGATCATGGAAGTGGGTCTCTGGGTTTTGGGCCACAGATGGATTTATCTATGGCTGAGCAACATACACCTAAACCACTGAAGTCAGCGTGAATGATTTTCTCCAGGCTGCATAACTGTATCATGTCTTAGTTATGTTGCTTAAAATTCTGGTTCCATCACAAACCTGTTTTCATGTGCCTGTAGCTTTGGAAAATTTTCATCCAGGCTGAAACTCCCCACACCATACCTGTGGACTTTAGGCTGAATACTCTCAGCAAATTGTGTCATTTTTTTAACTAATAATAAGCCAGGGGAATAAAGGAAAAATGCTACTATCAGTAAGACTCATTGAAGCTGGTGGATTCACTTGGCATGCTTCATTTAAAATAAAGTTAACCAATTCACTGAGCTCATTTATGAAAGCAAGTGGCTGAATCACCATAGACTAATACAGAAGCATGTGTCTGCAGGAACAGCCTTTTTGCAGCTGTGACCATCTCCTGAGGTAAGAGAGCAGATGCTGTGCAAGCTGAGCAGCCAGTCAGGATATATCTTCTTCAGCTGCCCCTGGAAGTCTGTGCTTGGTCACCTCTGTCCAGACAAAGGCAAATGGGAGACTCCATAGAAATTTCCACCTATCTGAAAAGAAGGTTGTTTTTGAGCATGGGTTTGCACAGGAGTGTTGGAAACAGCACAGATGATGCTGGAAGCAAAAAAACATCAGAGAAGATGGTGCTGAGGTTTATTGAAGATGAATCCGGGACCTGTGATGGGTCTACAAGGTCACAATCTAAGCAAAAATATGAATGAAATGGTTAAAAAACCACACCAGACATACTGCCCACTAAAATAGGTGGTGAAAAAACTGTGGGGATTAACCTGTAGTCATTGAAGAGTGTGTGCTTAGCAGAAGAAAAGGGGAAGGGAATCAATGTTACCCACTCAAAAAGATGAGTATTTGACTGCAGACTTTCCTTCCTTCTAGAGTTTTTAGCTGTAAATGTAAATGGATATTATCTAAACTCCAGACAGTGTCTGCTACCTCCTAGCTTCTTGGAAAGGGTGCTTCCAATATACTTAAGTAGAATAATCCTTACTTTTATGAGTCTTTGGGTCCCTAGAGCGTTTCTTCTTTCCCAGAACAGGGGAAAGAGCATATCATGTAGATATGCCTGGAAAATATTTACCTCTTTTTAATATTTTTTTAAGGACTCTCCATTCTGTTGATCAGATGTTCTACATTTTAGTCAAAAAAGAGCAGAGCTGTCGTGACATTTTTTGCTTGTATTTAAATATTCCTTATAGACTGCTCCTGTAGTGCCGCTCCTTTGTCCCCCCATTGCCTTTTTCACCTTTTCAAAGGATTCTTGGTAAAATCCTGACAGTAAAAGGTTCCACTTCATAACATAAAGAAAAACATTGGTTTCCACATTGTCCATTCTGCTCTGAGCCACACCTGAGGAACACCTCAACAGGCTGGTATGCCACTGGCAAATGTCAACTATTCCCTTCAAGCACAACAGAGAAGCCCCCGCTGGTGCAGTAGGATTCATATTGCATACTCTCTCCCATAAACTACTCCTTCCCTGTCAACAATAAATTGCCATAGCATATTATTATAGACCAAGGAATGGTGTTGCTTTCACTTATATCCCACATCAATTGTTTTCTTTCCCATTTTGGTGCTGGATCACATTTACAGGAAAAGAAGACATGAAATGCATTTTCACTTTGTGTATCTTGCTGTCCCAACAGCATTTCAGATTACCACTATCTTTTTCTCATAAGAAATGAGAGGGTGCCATAATGTCCCTAACCCTGCACCCCAGGTTGTTGGAGTAGGAGAAAGTGACTGACAGAAATATCAAGCATGGAGGAAAATTTATGATCCCTGAGATGACACTTTTATGCCTGGATGGACACTTAAGCATCAAAAGGACATTCATATACCGAATATGACAATCACCAGACTGACTGCTTTCCCTGTTTCACCCCCGTTACACCCCAGTTTATTGTTATATGGTTATGGAGTTCTTTGTACCCCAAGTTGTTGTTTGAAAATTTGTGTCCTCCATATTGTCTTCTTCTTCCCTCACAGCTTTCCCACCAAAACTTGTTTATCTCCTTGTCCTCCCCTGCTTTCCCGCTCCTCTGTCTGTGATTGGTTACTGTTTGGTGCAGTGCAGAGGTAGCTCCTATTGGTCCATTCCCCAAGAGACACCCAAGCTCTGCCCACCTTTATCCTGTTACCCTGTCCCAAGAGTCCCTGAGTTGTCAATCCTTTTCTCCTCCCCTATCCTGAGTCCAACCCCTGTTCCAACCCTATATAAGTCCCTGCTTGTCCTAATAAAATTGGTATTGCTTCACTGACCTCAGCTGTGTCCTGAACCCTCATTGCAGTGCCCGGTCCCAGTTTCCCTTTACCCCTGCGGGCCGTGGCACCAGGTTTTCTCCAACTTGTGTCACAAGCTGTTATTCAATCACAAGAAGTGCCCATTGCTGTCCCAGTGAGGCTCATAAACTCCAATCAGTGTTGTGAGGCTGAAGAAGCCCAGACTGAGCAGTTTTTACACGCATTTTCTGACTGCTTTGTGTTACATTAATTTCCCATAACTACTCCTCTGCTTGTCAATAGTTACAGATAAATGGAGAGCTTTAGAGACAGTTTGAGATCCTAGACTTAAAGCCCAGACTGAAGTACAATGCACTGGACACACACGTGGAAGCTGAAACCTCATGTGTAGCTTAGATCACCCAGAAAACTGGAGAGGGAAGGAGAAAACCAACAAGACTAGCCAATATCATCACTAGAGTCAATGGGAAGAGGGAGGAGAACAACAGGAGAGACAAACACCATGAAACACTGTGGTGGGCAGCCAACTGAGGGGAGGCAGCACAGGATGGAGGAGCCATATATGACTGTGCAAGAGCAGCAGAAAGATCAAGAGGTTGCTCAGGCCTCGGAATATAGCCAAGACGAGACTAGAAGCTCCACGTGGCTTGTGAAGACTGGTAAAAATAAAAAGCAGGTTGGAAGAGATCCAGGCCAGAGCTGGAAATAAACATTGCAGACTAGGGTAACAGCTGAGGGTTCAATGAATTTCATGACTCAGGGAAGAAATCCGGTAAAATGGCTATGAGAAACATGGATTTCAAGAGCAGGTTTTTTCCTGAGTATTGTTTTCTTTGATAAGAGAGGCAGAACCCAAACTATGTGTGAAAACAGGACACAAAGAAGAAAAATTAAATCAACAGGAAGGATGTGAAGAAAACAGTAAGGAGGTCAAATAAAGAAAATAAACAAAGCATGTGATTTCAGTGAAGAGAAGGGGAGGGTGAGCTGCTTTCAGGTGTGCATGGTAAAGATGCCATTATGGGTCCTCTGAAATTTTTTAACAAAACTGTACATATAGGTTTAAGTAGCACAAGGATGTATCCAGCCTCGATTTGAATGGGGGGCTGTGTAGTAAGGTAAGGATGCAGTGTGAGATGGGAACACTCAAACTGGCTAATGGAGAGAAAATTCATGGGGAACCAGTGAAAGAGGGCTCTAAACAAGAGTAGTGGCAGAAGAGAAGAGTGAAATCTTGTGCTGCAAAAAGATATGTAGAATATATCTGTAACTACAAGGTAAGGGAAAAGAGACAGCAAAAAAAAAAAAAAAGGACTAGGAAAATCACTGTGGAAAGGAGGACAGGAAAGCCTGCAGTGGGAAAGGCTGAGCAATGGAAAATCTGAGAGCAGTCTGTGAGAAGAGAAGGGAAGATGAGGACATGTAAAGCAGCAACCAAATTTAAGACAAAGTTATAATGGAAGTCATGGTGAAGACAGGTATAAACATGGCCTAAAATGCCCTATTTGCATTGCTGACTTCCTGATGTGTCCCTGGTCTCTCCCACAAAAACAGAAGATGAAGCAATAATTCCAAACTGGATGAAAAGTAGAAAAAAAGCATACACTTTGGAAAAGTAAAAATATCTCCTTTGTCCTTTTCTCATCAGCCAAGTATTTCAGTGGTAGCTTTTTGAGAAAGTTATAGTTAGAACTACCTGAAAGAGATTAACCATGGGCCTTTTACTTTGCTCTTCAGCTATGCTCGTGGCTGTCAGATAAATGTAAACTCCAAAGCTGGCCTCCTCTGTGGAAAGGTGTGTTACCCTCTCATGGATTTCATGCATTAAAACCTACCATGCCATGAGAGGTTGGCATGGCAGTGGTAGATATAAGTGGTAGATGGTGGGCTTCTGCAGGGATCGCTGGGGGTCTGTGAAGGCTCCTGGCCTGTCTCCACCATGGTAGCCCCAGGCATAGCATGGTGTCTCCCTCTGGGAGGTATTTTGACATCTTCAGTCCAGGCAGCAGTCACTCAAAAGATAGTAAACGTGATGATATGGCTGGAGGCATCAGATCCCCTGATGCAGCATCTGTTGTTAGACTCCCTGTGTCCCCACAACTGTAGTGTTTCCAGATTTTTTCTATAAACAATTTTAGATGGGCAAATTCTAGTTATTAATTCAATTTGGATTGTCCTCTCCAGGTATGAATCACTGATACTGCAGCAATGATCCAACCAGAAGCTCAGACCAGAGCTGTGCTGCAGTAACTGCTGCTCACCTGCATCAGGGTCTGTGTGTCTCTGGGAACAGGTCTCACCTCTGATGTCAGTGGGAGTTAGTAGGAACTGCAAACTAATGAAGTTTAATGGCCATCCCTGAGCAAAAAATTGCAGGTCTCATTGTGCCTAGATACAATTCAATTCAGAGGACTGAACAGGTTCCAGTGGCACTAAATCTATGCCTATGTCTTCATTCTTTTAATAACCTTGAGATGGAGAGGGAGGTGGTGGGTACCCATGCTCATCCTACTTGCAATGCTTGGGAGGTAGAGCCCTCAATTCTCATGAAATGTTTGCTAAGCATGTCATTCCTACATTGGAAATAAAATAATATAAGCTGCGTCAGCTGCTATTTCTTTTTCTAGATAAGAGCTACCCTGTGCTCCCTCTTTCTCTCTGTCTCTTGCTGGCTATCTGATGTCCTGGGATTCTCTCCTGCTCATCCAGCATTCTCTCCCCTGTGGAGTAAAGAAGCATGGAGTCTAAAGGCTTTAGCAGTTAACACTCTATGTCTGTCTCCATATCATGGGTGGTTTCCAAGCTGTGGTTTAGTTTTAACTATAAAATGATAGATTTTTGTTGGCATTTTGTGAAATAGTTACTTAAGGGAACAGCAGCAGTTATGGAATTTATATTTTTATGTTATACATTTTGTTAATATATACCATTGCCATTTGTGTAGTCGATATTTATTTTTAAATGTCTCAAATTTCATGCAAAATGGTCATGTGAAAAAAGCAGTATTTTGCAGAAAGGATTGAGCCCTTAGTCCTGTTGATTTTATCAGGATGACTGAGATATTACTGAAACAGAAGCTTTAAAACAGGTGAGATTGAGAACTAAGTGGTTAAAAGCACAAGAGAATTAGTGTTCCATTCAAGTTCTTGGCACTGTGTTTATTAATGTAACTATAACTTGAAAAATATTATGAAATTTGTGCACCTTTGTTATAATCTTATATATGCTTTATTTTTTATATGTCAGTATCTCCTCTTTTCTCCAGTTTTAATTCTGACATCCTTAATTCTTCTTTTTTTTCCTTTGTTTTAAAGAAAAAAGAAAGCAATAGCAAAAAAGACTGTCATGACACATACTTTCCTCCAAATAATTTATCTTCCCATCCTACCTGTGTTGTTCTTCCCTATGATTTCTCTGGCCTGTGGTTGTGCCTGGTCCAGCAGAGGCCACCAAGATGGATGGGTGTACAAACCCTTTGAAGCTGTAGATGACCATCAACCCTGTGGTGTAGACTATTCTGCAGCATAAGGTAAACTTAAGATACAAAAGTTTCCAGGGCTCCTGTTTATGCTGTCTGATATATAACAGTGATTGACATGTACACCTACCATGAGAGCTCACCTGCTCTGGAGCTAATCACTTTGAGGTTTATTGAGGGTAGAAGACAATAGACTGCAGCATTCTGTAAATAGAGTTGTATTTTGGGATGGCAAGACTCTGCTTGCTGCTCCCCAGCCTGTCACTACCCTGCATGGAGTCTTTTCAGTCTTTGCACCGCCACTTGCCGTCTCACCTGTCTGTCCTGCAGGTTTGGGTTGTGATACTGCTGGCACTGGGATATAGCTGGCATCACTGCCAGCTCTGGGAGGCCAGTTGAGACTGCTGAGCCCATCCACAGGGCCTCCTATCCACACAGTGAACCTCACTCAGGTGTCTGAGCAAGCACAAAATCTCGCATGTCTCTGCAAGCGACCACGTCAGGTACTGTGGTTTGCCCCCTTTTGATGTCTATTTATTTCCTTGTTCTCTCTCCTTGACCTTGTTTGTTAGTTTCCTCCATCTTTCTCCAAATACCTAAATCTGCACACTCCACTCCATTATGTTCAAAAACCTTTTTAGGCTCTGCTGAATGCCTGACTGCCTTCTATATGTATCTCAAAAGAACACATCAGCCCTTAGTTGATAAAATCTAGTGTTGTGATGAAAGAGAGTGATCCCAGAGAAGTGCTATGTGGAAACACTGGAGTCACAGAGCAGGTCTGAGAGCAGGCAGAGTTTTCACATCCCTGCTGAGCAAACATCTCTTGGTACCCAGACATTTTTTGTGTGGGAAGACCAAACGCATCATGTGGCCAGGCCCTGGTTTGGACTATCAGGGATGTAGACCTGAATTTAAAATTCAAGGTCTAAATTTAAAATTAAAATTTAAACTTAATTCATTCTGTAAGCCCTTATGCATGAAAATGTCTCAGTAATTAGAATTATCTTGGGGCCACAATACAGAGAACAACTTACTGCTAAAGGAGTAGAAAGACTTTAGGCTGATGCTGGACTTGTTCAAGTTAAAAAGCTGTAAAAAGTAGAAACTCAGCTGACTGAAAAACAGGAAATAATTAAGGTCTTATTCAAGCAAAGGTCCAAAAGCCAGCTTGCTCACCAATAGTAAATGCATATATATGAATTTAACTTACATAGAATAAGATAGTCTTCTATGAATGCTATCTGGTTACATTATATAGATTAATATTACTTTTATTAATGGTAAATTTTCTCTCTGAGTTACATTCATAGAGCTTTGAACCTGCCACATACAAATGCCTTGAGATCTTCTTTGAAGCAGATTGTCTGCATTTAGATAAGCTGGGTCAGATTTCTTTCTTAACAGGCTAGCCAACTTGTAAGTTTTTATAAAGAAAAGAAGAGAAGTAGCCAAAATATCATATGAATTTTTCCCTGTTCTGTAATCTACAGCAGTGCCATTTCTATACTGCAATATGTTGACACACTGAGACCCTTCCTGTGGCATACATGAATGGGGGAAACTTTCTCTTGCCCACTTTCAAGTAATGAAGTGTAGGATTCAGGAACAACAGAAGAGATTTCGTTCAATGCTGTCTCTTGAATAGCTGGTGGTTAGTAGATGCTCAAAACTTAAAATAGACAAAACTGCAGTATGAAGGAATGACTTTGAAGATTGAGAGCCACATACTGTTTGCTCTTCAGCAAACTGACAAGATCCACGAAGGAAAACTATGAGAAAATTAAAGAAGATATATTTTTATGTAACTCAAGGTTCTTATTTTCAGAGCCATGGAGCAACCCAAAAGTGAGCTGCGTAAAGATGTACTTGTTGGCTCATTACTGTAAACCACAGAGCTGCAAGTGCATCTACAGTCTCAAAAACAGAAGCTTTGATCTCAGCGTTACTGCAGAAACCAGGGAGGTGAGAGATATGAGGTGTCTTTCTGCCTCCTCTTTCCTTCTCTGCCCTGGTTCTGGCAAGATGAAACTTGTGTGTGGACATTGGTGCACATCTGAATGGTGCAAGTTGGAGTGGTCACGCTCTAACTTGGTTGTGCTAATAGAATAACAAGGCATGGCAGTGTTTCTCTCTTGCATGGGGTCAGGGTATAACCCATTCTTGTTATCCCTTCTTCATAATGTTTTCTGGCCAGGGGAATGCCCTTGGATTAGGAACCAAATATTCCAAAAGCCCTCTCTGTAAGAATGATAAAATGCAATTTGAATTCTAGCAACTTGGCCTGGAGTAACTTCTCATTAAACAGCCACAATGACTGTAATTATGGTTAGATAAAATTAATAAATAATATAAATTCTCTCTAGGATGTACAAAATTATTAATGGATAAAGCATAAACTGGAACTAAAGTTAGCTGCTTTATTTGAGCATATAGTAGAAAACTAATAAATCCTGCAGGCAGATTAGTTGGAAAAAGCCAATAAAAATTATTTACCTAACCAGGCAGCCCACTTGCTATTTGGTTTGACAGATTCAATTTATTTTCTCCTTTTAAACTCATTTTTTGTCTCTTTACTGCAACAGTTTCTTGGGTTTTGGAAACAGCTGAGATGGAGTGTAAAGTCATGCTTGTATTTCTCACAGGGTCTATTATAGGTTGGGGAGCAGTAAGCCCAGACTTTAAGACTAGATATGACATATTGAGCAGCTGAATGGTTTATGTGTGATCTAAAGGCAGAGAAGCTGAAGTGACTCGGGGCATAGGTCCAGATCCATGATCTCAAAACATTGTATTTCAATGTTCTTGCATTTATCTTTCCATTCACACAATGGCAATACAGAGAGGGAGTGATTAAATAAATGTTTGTGAGTATAAACTGAGCATGCCAAACACTGAATCACTTTAATCCTCTAAGAGGCTATGGCTATGGCAGGAAAGACTATTTACAGACTGTCGACTGGTTTCAACACTGACCTGGAAAGATCACTCCTCAAGGTTAAGGAAAAGGTCTTCTCTCCTGAATGTGAAGTGTCATTTAAATGTGACTGAGTTATTTTCACAGCCACCAAGGTCCCCACTGCTTCACAAATAACCAAAGGGTCTCCTTCTTGAGAAACTCACCTCTTTTACACCTGACATTTCACTTCTACCTTCTCACCCTGTGAGGGAACACATTTGCTGGCAAAGACCGAAGTTAATCTGCAGTACTCTTAGTCTGTGGAGCTGAAGGACTTAAGGCTACAGGTAAGTAGAAGTAACTCCCTCTCCTAGAAAAGCCATTGAGTGCTTGTAAATTAAAGCAACCTTGTCAGGCAGGAGTTTGCACCTGAGAATCACTCTAACTGGCACTGATGTCAGCAGCTCCAGAATTAGGCTGGAGTTTGGCTGGTCTGCCATCCTCAAAAACTGGCACCCAACATCCACTCTTGGAGTTGAAAAAATGCCCAAGTCCTTCAAAATTGCAAATCTTTCCATAAATCAAGCCATCAGCAGGGAGAGTGCTAAGTGGGAAATTAGCATTCCTGACAGAGAGTGGGTGAGACAGATTACTAAAATCATGATCATCTCTCTAAAATTAGTAACCAAGGATCTATCTTTACCACTTTCAATTGTTTTTAGAAGCTGCGCGGACATACATTTCAATAAAAAAAATTGAGTGAGAAAAAATTGCAGTTTACTTTCACTGCCTAAATTTGCTGTTCCTTAAGATGTCTGGCAAATTTAATTTCTGTGAGCCATGAAAAAATATGCATCAAATTTCTCTTTTTTCTGGCCAAGCAAGGGCTTGCACACCAAGGTGATCTTCCTTGATGCACCTCTGAGGGGCTGATGGGGTAGATGGAAAGAGATTCCTGAAATGCTATGACTGCTCCATGTGGAAAAGGCTAAGATGAGTGACTCAGATGTGTCCCCACTAGAGGCAAGAGAGGCTTCAGGGGGCTTTGTAATTCCATTGGTCTTGGCCACTTTAATCCCTCTTGTATCTATGTGTGATTCATGTAAGGAAGGAAGAGACAAAGATCGTATGGGTATGGGGGAAGTGGAAACAGGACATAGTTACCACAATTTCTTCTATGTGCAAAATCAAAGATTATATTACTGTATTGGAAATGGGGTGAAGTTGGGATTAATTAGTACATGCTGAGTTATTAATATGAAGGAAGAGTTTGAAATAATAGCAGATATATTTCTACAAGAGACTGTGTGGCTCAAAAGGACAGAGTCATACCATGCTGCATACATTCCACCATGGTAGAAGAAGGGAGTCTTTCTTCTGATTCATAGAAAAAATTAAATATATTATTTACCCCTTAAAAATAAACAAAGACAACCTCTAGGGAGATGTATTCATGGTTATCAATAACATTCAAGCAGGCTGGTGACTGAAAGGACAGACCTTGCTCATAGCAGAGATATTTCGAGAGGTAGAGTCCATTCATGGTGTCGTGGGGAAAGGAACAGGGATAGGGACGCTAGGCAGATCTCCATGATTACAGAAGACAAAAATCACATCCACTTAGCACCAGGACAGCCCCAGTCACTGTTCTTTAAGGGTATTTGCACCCAGATAATATCAGCAAAATGGTTCTTCAAGCACAGCTCTACCTGCTGTGCCTTGGCCGGTAGTGACCATTCCTGTTTTCATGCAAGTATCCATTTAATGTTAAAATTGCAAGTGGCTGAACTTCAGGTCTCAGACTGTGCTTTCTTAAATTTGACTGTGTTTTGACAGCTTAGGCAGTACTGTGTCAATGCTCATAGGTGTATCATACTCACATTTACACCTCTCTATCACAATCCTGGTGTCCTGCTTATATCACCTCTTATCATACAGTCCAGCAGTTTTCCACACAGCTGTGCTACTACTGCTGGTGGTTGCTCACCATGCAATAACCCAATAATTCAATGTAAAATCAGTTAAAAAGGCAGGAAATCCAATTCTGTGCTGTATATATGACAGCTGAGAATTATGCTACAGCGATGAAAATCCACTGCTGCTGGCTCCATGTGCACTCTAAATGGAGGAGCAGTACTGTGTTAGCATGAGGTTAAGCTCTCTGCAACTATAGTATGTTGAGAGAGTGGAAAGTCTATTACATTTGACGTTATACTGTACTCTACCACGAAATACAAGAGAGTTAAAATATGCACCATATATAAATGCAAATATTTTAATGTGTTTCATGCCCCCACATGTCCCAGTTCTGCACATGGGTGCTAAAACAGAACTGGACTAGATCAGAGTAAACTAATCAACTTCCCCCCCCCCCCCTCACCCCTCCACCCCGAAAAAAGAAAACGAACAACAAAAAATAAAGACCTACATTTATGTGGAAGGAGATCCTGGCTGCTCTCAGATGCAGCTTGGGGGTACAATAAACATAATGTGATTTGAGGGTTTTTTTAAGAAATGTCATTACAAGTAAATCTGTAGCAGGGCTATGCAATGTGTCAGGCACTGCTGTGCGAAACCATGGATCAAATTTTTAGTAGGTGCCTGGGTAATGCTAACCTTTCTGAACAGAGGAACACTCCTCATGTGCAACCACTTGTGGTCTGCAATCAAAGAAACCTCACCTCTGCTTTAGCCTAAAGCACGGATATTAAAGAGTAGAGAACATGAGCTCCTATTAATTTTAGCTGAGCCACTGCCATAGTGAAGACCTTGAGACTGTTACTGATGGAAAGTTAGATACCAGAGAAATTAGATGGAACCAATTAAATACAGTATAGGTGAGATGAAGCTCGAGTATGTTGGATCCAAGCCACTGAACAGTTGGATTCTTCCTTAACATGCATCATCTCTGACTACAGCGACAGTGCAATACTGGCTATTCACATAAATTGGACTAAAAATGGGCCAAATTCTATGTCAAGTGAAGCTGTGTGCCTGAGCAAGGATGAAGAAGTTCATCTTGTTGAAGAGAAAGAGATTCTGGAGCAGCAGATTTTGTAGAGCCAATGCTGGAAAGAAGCATCTGGGATTCTAGCTGTGACCAGGACATGGACTGGCCAGAGAAACAGATCCCAGAAGAAAAAATCCATGCCCAGAAGCCCTGGTATGTATTGCTGCACTAGGAAACAGTGAATTATTTAGTGAAGAAAGAAACTGAAAGATGAAGTTGAAACAGCTTTGCACAGTAATCTGGCATTGACAGTAATATAGGATGGATTGGGGAGAAAGGATAATCCAGTTGTTTGGAAGAGGTGGCCTCAGGCTACTATTGTTGCAGCAAACTTTGTGATGCTTTAGGCTTTCACACCATTAGAAAAGATTCTCAACAAACTGGAGTTTATAACAACATCCCTGCCGATCACATAGCCTTTCTCTAATGACAGCTACTTCTGATCTACAGATTAACCCAATCTTAATCTATTTAACATAACACTGCTATTACAGAATTGCAGGACTGTTGCAAAAGACATCTAAGATCAAGTCCAGCTGTCAACCTAGCACCACCACCATGCTCACCATTAAGCCTTGTCCTCAAGTGCCATATCCACATGTTTTTTGAGCACTTCCAGGCACAGTCACCCAACCATTTCCCTGCTCAGTCTGCTCCAATGCTTTACAAACCTTTCCATGAAAAAAAATTCCTAATATCCAACCTAAATCTCCTCTGGTACAACTTGAAACCATTCCCTAAGGTCCTGTCACTTGTTACTGGGCAGAAGGTACCGTATGCTGTTGATTCTGTAAGAATTTTTTGTAATACCTTACCTCAGAGCAATATAGGTGGAAAATATTTCTATGGTTACCTTTACTACATTTTTAATCCTACCAGTGTCTTGTGTTAGCTCCTCTGGGCTGTCACTTTGAACTGCTCTGAGACATGGGTCACTCTCTGAGTTTTGTGAGTAGAGACATTCTCAGTGAACACTGACGTGTATTTTAGCTGAGACAGAGCACTGCTCTGGCAGAACTGTGCCATTTCTGTCACCCAGGCAAGGCAGTGGAGGGGTCCTCTCTGTGGCTGTGCATGGCACTGTGCCCTGGCTGCTATGTGGGCATTTGTTCAGCATTCCATGGAGAATTAAAATATTCCCAGTGCAAATTTTCCCAGTCAAGCCCTGAATGGTCTCCCAGGTTATGTGCTCTCTAGTTGTTGGCTTTAGTGGTCAGTGTCAGTCCAAGCACGGACAAAGAAACTCAG
This sequence comes from Corapipo altera, assembly GCF_003945725.1. Classification (NCBI taxonomy): domain Eukaryota; kingdom Metazoa; phylum Chordata; class Aves; order Passeriformes; family Pipridae; genus Corapipo; species Corapipo altera. Next base: position 10,796,447 of record NW_020884890.1, on the reverse strand, counting down.
ACAGACTGGGTAATGGTCAGCATTCCCTACTGTGCTGGTGGGGCTTGGGAAATAACTTTAGGTAATGTCAGTGGACGCTCCATGTCTTTTGTCGTCCTGTTTTGCCTTCATCCTTGAGGACAGAGAAAAGGACTCGAGAGAGTAAAATGGTAAATACGTGAATAAAGCAAAAGACACTTTTTTTACTCTGTTGACTGGTTTTGCTCTACTTTACAAGAGGAAAAATGCATTTTGCTACACATTTTGGGTTCTGGGTTGGAGAATATTTTCAGTGTTTCTTTTCAGTGAGAGTGAAAGAGGAAGGCCATTTCCCCGCCTTGAAAGAACACGAAATTACAGAGGTGACATGTAGATTAAGTCAGGAAAATCAACACATATTTTGGTGAGGGCTTCTGCATGAGATGATTGAAACACTTTCTTCAGAGTTACCTGACTGTTAAATGCAGAATCATTTGTAAAAAAAAAACAAAAAACAAACCTGACTGAATATCAGCCCATCAAAGGAAAAAAACCCCCACATTATTCCCTGAAGATTTATTTGTATGCAGTTTTTTTTCTGACAATAAGGCAACCAGATGGAGATATGAAATAGCTCAAATAGAGCTGCTTTCAAACTTACCGACAATCTGTGGACCAGCTGCTTGAATACTACTTTCTTTGGTGCTCATACTGCTGACTGGATGCTGCTTTGAACAAACTAATGTTTGTCCCACCTCTAACCCTTATCCCCTGACAAAAAAAAAATAAAATCCAGTCAATAAATAGTAATAGAAGTAGTTACAAGGATATCAATGTCAGTTCTTCAAAGGTCAAGTTCAAAGAATTTGTTTCCCTAATTTAAAGAAAAATGTATTTAAACCTATAAAAAATTATCAAGAATAGCAATTTAGGATACAGTCACTTGAACAATAAAATTTAAAAGTTCAGTATTCTTTAGAGCTGAAATCAGCAAATGCTATATATATCTTAATGCTTCATCATCTAACACATTAAAAAAGTTGATAATATTAATGGAGGCTTCAGCACTTACCATGTTTCATTAGTCAAAACACTCATTTTTCTTGTGTCTTGAAGAATAATTACTTTAACGCTGTTTCAATTTCTCATAATAACAGTACAAGCCAAATAACCTAGCTGGCTGCTGCGCCTGAACTATCCCAGAGCCAGTGGGCTATAACAGCCCAGGTGAAGCTCATTGAAGGTAACTTCTAATTGAGCTGCCCGGTAACTGCTAATTGAACTTTGCTTTTGCTGCCTCAGCTTTTTTCTTGTATAAGCATGAATGTAAAGGTTTAATTTTCAACTTGGACTGCTCAGGTAATGAATAGCATGTGAGTGAGATAGAAGTAATATTAAAACGCATCATTATTTCGTTTACTTGCATAGTGAATATCTCCTTCCCTGGAAATACTCTAAAGTTATCTGGACAGAATCATGAGCATCATGCTCTAGGGAATCCTGCTTGAGCAGGGAGGTTGGACTAGATGACCTCCAGTGATACCTTCTAACCCATCCTGTGATTCTGGAAAAAGGAATTTTTTTCCGCTTCCAGTAACTCCATTTTTTATCTGGGGACTATATTTTTGTCTTAAAGATGTTGGTAGACTTTTTATGCTTTTTTTAACAATCATCCTTCTTAGAGCATCTGTATATAAAGTTAACATAGTATTTGACCACTTTTCATTTCCCAGTGCCTGTGGCCAGGTACCTATTTTAAACCAGGTCAACAGGGAGCAGGTTTTAGGATGAATCTGGAGCAAGATGAATATGTGTCTTAAGCATCACAGTGCACCACTTTAACTACTTTGCTGCTAGTCCTTGTAACAAAAGATGAGCAAGTACCTAAAACTGCAGTTCAGGGAATTCATGAAGGATGAGAACAAAACCCCTAGATTTAGCTGATTGCCTGTTTTTTGAAAATGAACACAGGATCCACGTCCCTTTGAAGAGTCTGTTGGTATCGAAAGGTAATTTAACCAGATTTTTGAGAGGTAAACTGTAGGGTGAGTACACATGAGAACATTTTGTTAGTGAGATCTGAGTGTATAATTCATGATGGGTTTTGATACTGAATAGCTCAAAAGTGCAGTGGGAAAACATGTACCTCTGATAGAAATGGCATGCTGAGAAATACGGAGCTATTGTGGTCAACAGTATGATTCAAAAACACTTCCTCCTCTCCAGGTAGGAGGTTTTTGTGAGAGAAGAAATAAATCCTAGCCAGCAGTTCACTGAAACAAATGGTAGCAGTCTCCAAAACAGTCCATTATGGAGTGAAAGATGGAGTTAAAAAACTATGAAAACTATTTTCCCAGACTTGAGAATTGTTTGATTTAATCCTTTTTTTTCCCCCTAATTTTTTCCCTTGGAAAACTTACACAATCTTCAGATTGCAAGAGACAGATTATTCTGGGAAAAGAATATTTTGCTTGGGTCTGGGATTACACTGTTGTCATCAAGATCATTAGTTTGTACTAATTAATTTGCTGCTGGATGCAGTTGGCATCCTTTGTTTTGTCTCTCCAAATCCCTAAAACAGGTTCTCTTCTCTGCTGTTGTTTTGTTCCCAGGGTATTGTTTTGTGCTGAGCTTCGTGTTGACAAGTCTTAAAACCACATCCTTGTCCTGAACCCAAAGTGCTGTCCAGGTTGGCTGGTCTTTAGGCTGCCGGATCCTCATGACAGGAGCCACCTCTGAAAGCCAGATTCTTTTGCATATGCATCAAAACATGTATGGATTTTGGTAGAAGCAACTGGCACAGAAATACCCTAAAATTAGTCCCTTGTGACATGTGTTTGGAAAAATACTTCTCTCTGTATGCTAAAAAGTTTTCTGTGTGTTATACCCCATACAACATAGAGACCCCACTAAAAATACTTGCTGCAAATGAGAATATTTTCACATTACATTTTGTACCTATAAGTCATCTGAGAAATTTCTGTTTTCCAAAACAAACAACATTGTCTCTGTAAAATACCAGTATCTAGATATTTTTCTCTCTCTCTCAATATCACCATGACCACTTGATGTTTATTTTTATTAACTTCAGTGATAAATTAGTCTGAAGATATATTTTCTTCCTTTGTGAAAGCAGCAGTAACAAGGGCAAAAGCAGAATTCATTCGCATAACTGAAAGCCTGGCTGTTTCACTTCCAGTAATATTTCTTTTGCAGAAAAGCTTATGCATAAAAATATCTTTTCCCAAGGTTAGCATTCCTACAGTAATTTGAGCAGATAGGTGCTGTTCACAATTAGTGCCTCATTTCATATTGACTGCTGTGCTGGTGGAATTTTGTGACACCAGCTACATTAGTTATGAATCTCTTTCCACGTATAGGCAATTGAGGGGATGTATAATGTTGAGAGAAAAGTGTCTCTTGAGGACTTTGGATACTGTTGAACCACAGGTATAAAGTGATGAAATAGCTAAAATCCTCACAGGACATCACCCTGACGCATTAGGCAAACACAAAAGTAGGATGCTTGTGATGCAGGCAGACAAGACTGAAAGGGGGGAGGAAGAAAGAGCATTCATTTGGAAATTTCCAGCTTGAACCTCTTAGATGCATTTATGTTTTAAATAGCCCCCCCAGTCATGCTATGTAGGAAAACGTTCATGGCTGTGTGTGCTGCAGTAACAAGCAGTTGATCTTTTCAGAATCTGAAGGGAACATTTGATATTGAAAGGAATATTTGAATATTGTAATTAAAAGCAGTCCCTTTTCTCTTTTACCATTCATGAGTGTTCAGCCTTTCCTCTAAGGGACTGGTTCAGTAAAAGGTGTCGGTAACTTCTGCACCGCATTGCAGAAGATTCCCATAAAAAGGACTTGAAGTTTCTTTCATCATTTTCTCATCAGCCACACACAATGATTTCAATCTGCAGTTTTGCATTAAACAAAGGTGGAACAAGGTACTTTCTTTCCCTTATATTCACAATCCTTTGAAAGCCAGTGTCAGAATGGAGAGGGCACCAGCAGAAACCCTCTGTGATTTCTGCCTGGCTGTTCTTCTTACTTGAATATGACCCCCTGGTGCTTTTATGAGGGGCAGCCTCCATCCCCTCTCCTCTGCTCCTTCTGACTTCAGCACTTCAGGCTTGCCACTACTGGCAACTAAAATAGGCACAGGAGTGGGACAAACCAGGTCCAAAAGTACTACTGACAGCACAACTTCAGGGAAGTGAAGCAAGTACTGTAATCACTGCACATGTTCATACCTCTTTGGCACTGAGGTGTTTTATCATTCCATCTCAGTGGAAACATAAGGAGAGAATTGCCTGAACCACCACAAAGTTATCAGCAGGAAGCCAGCATCTCACCGTGACAACTGCTTGTCTCCTGTGTTTCTATTAGGGAGGGGTTTCTGGTGATATTCCACCTGAAAATCGATCTGCTTTAATAAAATGGACACCAGAGGTGAGGAGAAGGGAGGCAAGGGACCTTTCTACATTTTCTTACAATGACGTGAGGAGAGACTTGAGCTCATGATAAGTGGCTGCTTCAGGAGAAAAGTTTGGTATACTAGAGATATGTTTTATTTTGTGTCCAGCCTCATTTATATGCTTGCATACATTTACAAGGATTTTTTATGTTTACACACAACTGCCTTCCTACAGCTGTGCTAAGGCATGTGCTACTGTGGACAGGACCTGTGCTATACATCCCCTTGTCTGTGGTTCAGCATGAAGCTGTCATACCGTGTCATGTTCTCTTTTGGCTGTAAGCACATGCAGCTCTTCACTTTTCAGAAGGTCTGCCTAATTCTAGAGAAAATTGCCCATGTTGATGGCAGACATAGGTACTTGATCTTGCTGCACAGCCTGCCTAGATTACCCAGTGTGGAACAATTAAATTATCTCAACCAGTTAGAAGATCACCTTTACTGAGGTACATTGGGTAAGCTGAGCAAGTAGAGCAGGAGAGGCGTTTGCTCTGAAACTAGAAATAACTTTAGGTTTTATGAGCAAAATCAGAGAGCATAGTGAACACTGCAATGGGGTAAATTTTCTGTGAATATATCTGATCAGCAGGATGGCAGTGTTAGATCAGCATATGTTCCATCTGAGAACGAGGTCTCCCTGTGTTTGAGTAAATAAATAATAAGAAGTACATCCTCTCCACAGAGCTGCATGTCTAAATACTGCAGATCAGCTTTAATGGCAGTAGAGAATAGAAGGATTTTACGTAAGGCTGCTGAAAGCATCAGAGAGCACATGCTACTTTTGTGATTCTCTGACCACCACTGTTTGAGAGCCTCTGTGACAGTAAACAGTACTCAGAGGATAGCAGTGATGGGGCTTTCAATGCATCAATATTGGCATTGCTCTCCAAGTTGCAGGTGGGTTTCACTCAGAGCAGCTTCTGTCAATGCTGACTGTGAAGGTTAACACCAGATGCAAACCACTATTTGGAGGACATAGGTGTGCCATTAGGAAACATATTTGTTTTACTACTGTAACATTAAGGAAAAAGCCAGCAGACCTAACTGTTCTCTGCAAAGAGCCTCTACAGCTAACGCTGGATCACCATTTAAACCGCCCTGCAAGTGGTCACTCATTTGAATTTCTTCACTTTGAGAAAAAGTTCCAAAATGCTGTGAGTGTTAAAAACACTGTAGGATTGGCAAAATAATTAGGATCTACTTTGGTGCAATTATTTTTAAAAGCACGAGCTTTAAAACAGTAGAAAATTGGCTCCTGGTTTGATTTCTTAAAAAATTAGATTTAAAACCTATTTTTCAAATAGAAAAAGAGTAGTGCATTTTTTCAACCATCTGTTGAACACATGTTTTGGGAACCAGACATTTCTTTTTCCATCCATGGATATCTGAAGGTTTTTTCCCCATTCAAATAAATATTTACATTTTAAAAAGTAGAAGGAAAGAATAATCTGCTGGGATCTACCATTATCCTTCAAAAGCAACAGTTAAAACCAAAAAAGTTGCCAACCTGCAAAATCCCAGTTTCACAGATACTGTATTTGATAGAAGATAACTGAGACATGAGGATATTTACTGTAGAAACAGGAGAACTGAATGAACGGTGAAGACAGCGAGTCCATCACGTGAAAACTCCAAGAGTACAACTAAAGCTTGGATGATCAAAGCTTACCAGGGTTTTGCATCTGGTGCTGTGGATCATGCAGGTATGGCCACATGTCTCACTTAAGACTGAACGAGTTTTGAGAGGGCAAATGTAGATGGAGCATTCCCTCTTCATAACAAGAATATTGCATTCAAGACAGATTTTCAGGTAGACAGCGAATATGTAGAAACCATATTCCATAAGAAAACTGTCCAGAAAGTCATCTGAATATGGCAGAGGAGAAAGGCCTTTAATGAAGAGAGAAATTTAATGAAAATACAGAGCTGGGCTTGGGTTTTTGAGTCTCTTTGAATAAGGAGGAATGAACTAGGAGGAGTTTGATGGACGGGCAGGAGGGGCAGAGTGACAAGGGGCACATCAGAGTCCTTCTCACATGAAATTGTATCAGAAATACTGTGGCCAGCAGGACTCAGACAGTGATCATTTCCCTTATACTCAACACTGGTCAGGCCACACCACAAATCCGGTGGTTTGTTTTGGGCCCCGCACTGCAAGAAGGACTTTGAGGTGCTGAAGTGTGCCCAGAGAAGGGCAACAAAGCTGGGGAAGGGTCTCCTGAAGAGCAGGTGAGGGAACGGGATTTGTTTAGCCTGGAGAAAAGGAGGCTCAGGAGAGATGTTATTGCTCGCTACAACCACCTGAAAGGAGGTTGTAGCGAGGTGGGAGTTGGTCTCTTTTACCAAGTAACATAATGGCACTGCATTTAATGTTGCTGGCAACCCACATGCCGAGTAAGATTATAGCTACCTGTTCTGCAAGAGGACAGGATTAACTATCCTGAAAGCGCCTCAAGAGCCAGAGAAAGAGCCTGTAGACCTGGAAAGACTAACACTAATAAAAAGGAATATTAACAATGACAAAAAAGTAGGTGACTTTTTCCTAGTCCAGAAATCACATAGTGCTGAGGTGAAAACTGTTCTTTGCTGTTAAATAGCTTTTAACTTTAGTTTTATGTGTCCTTTGTGTCTATTTTTGCTACAGAACACATTGCTCAAACAATACAGCAAATGAAGGACATGTCTTTGAATCCTCTGGGAATGATTGAGGTTCCTGAACATGCGTGTTTAGCATTATTTGAGCTGCCCTTGTTTTTCTGTCTGACTTCCACTGGCTGATCCAGAAGGGCAATTGCTTCCCCAGAAGTTCAGTGTCAGATCTGACAGCCCTGCAAGGAGGGCTCAGGTACCCTAAAGCACATGAAATGTTACTAGGGGAACACATTTAGGCACACCAGTCACTCCCCAACAGCAATACTCTCTATTTCAGAGTTATTACTGAAACACTTCACTCTGTGTTAGCAAGAATAAAGACACCTTCTTTCTATTCCACAGCACTCACATGAACAGCTACCAGGGCTCACACCTGCCACTGGTCTCTTGTGGCAATGCCAGATCTGCCAGTGGATGCTGGAGAAGAGTACCCTCCCTCCAGGATCGCATAATGATATTTCAGTTATTCTCTGTATTTCATTTTCCATGAGATCCTTTTATCCAAGTTTTATTAATTATTTGACCTTTAGGGACTTGGAGTTAGACTCTGAACTTCACAGCGCCCCTAAAAATCTTGAAGCCAGTGAAAACCTTCCCAGATGCACAATCCTCCAGAGAGGACATTCAGGGCACTGTAAAGGTTGTCATTAGGAATACCTCTGAGCTTGTTCCCCTTCCCACAAGAAAGCCCAGCAGATGCCAGCTGATTTGGACTGGCATTTAAAATCATGTTGCTTTCACCATTTTTTAGTGTTGGCAGAGCAAAAGCAGCATAAGCAGGTGAGAGGACCCCCAGCTCCCAGCACAGACGGCGCTGTAAGGCAGAGGTGGGTGGAAGGCATTGGTGCCACGCTGGCTGCAACGTCTGCAAGGAGCAACCAGGGGCACTAAGGGGCCTGTTTCCTTTTTAGGAAAATTATTAATGACCATGAGATGAAAAAGTGATTCAATACCAAAAACTTGCTGCGCACCAGCTGTTGTTTGGATATGAATTCAACTAAAAAGAGCAACACAAACCGTACAGTGAATTTACCTCACTTAATCCAATGCCTGAGCCAAGCTACAGTGCTATTATTCTTTCTATTGCTATTGCGGTTTCCAACTTTATTCTACATTGTTTCCTTCACTGACAATGTCCTTTCATCTGACAACTGTTGTTTTCACTTGAACATGACTAAACTAATCCAGAAAATAGAACTGAAATCCCAAAGCAACAGCACACATAAGTTCAGAGGCAAAATTAATTTAATCCAGCTTGAAATACTGCACACAAGACTCTTTTCCTGTAACGGTGATCAGAAAATGTGAATTGCATCAGTTGTCCTGCATACCTGAAATTTCTACCTGATTTCCTTCTCTGATGCATGGCTAAGAAAGTTCCCTTTGGCTTGTAAAGCACAGGAGCTTTCACTGCGTCAGGAAAATACCTGTAAATGGTGAAAATAGGGTGGAAGGTAGGATCTGGACTCTGCAAGAGGTCCTCAGGATGCTGGGAAAACCTGTCTTGTACTGAATAAATATGGATAAGAGTCTGCATTGTGATTTCTGAACACTAGTTTGAAGATATTTTCTGGACTTGGCCTCCAAATTGAAACAACAGGAGAAATTAGTCTGTAAATTTTTTTTCTGGAGTTCGTGGCTGATACTTAAAGAGGAGCTGTGGTCATCACTTGCCTCACATTGAGGACTGGTGCTGTGACTATTTCTAAGCTTTATGAGTATGAGCTGAGTGGTTCTTATTTTCTGATTTGCTGACACTTCCAGAAAAATATTTAAATTCGCATTGCTTATTTCTTCTTCTAATGGTAACAGCTTGACATTTTCAATTCTTACATTTAAGAGTTACATTATTTAAGTGTCTTACATAACTCCCGTTGTCACTGTGGAGAGAAGATTTTTATTAGGGATATTGTTTGTGATTTGTTTCTTCTGTTTGTTTATGGAACTCAAAATAGCCTTAATGCATGAAAACTCAGAAATGGAACAAAGGAAGGGAGGGGGTAGCTGTGTCCTAGGCCCAATTTTTCTCCTTCCAGTGGTAGCTGAGAGTCCCTGTGGAATTTGTAATCTCTACATAAGTTTATTAATTTTACACAGAAACCCTGTTTATGACTTCCTTGTTAAAAAAAGTTTTCAAAGTTTTATCATTATAGAAGTTGTTGTCTTAACAGTTCGATATGCTATTAAAGCTCTGTATTTTCTCTAAAATAATTTTTAATTAGCCACCTGGCATAATTCAGTAAATGTTATTTTTTCCTTTGAAGAAAAAAGAACAACTATCAGGAAAAAAAACGTTTTTAAACCTACGAAACAGAAGAAAATTCTTTTCTCTAACCTCCTCTACACAATATTCATATTTTACACTATGGAATAACCATGGAAGAAAGCTGGAAGATCTCCTTGAATAGTCCTCCCACCATATGGAAACTGGTGGAAACAAATATACAGAGGTGTTGTTTCATGTTTTCTCTTCTTGTTTTCACGGGTACTTTCAAAACATTCACAGCTACTGTGTAATAAATGTTACTTTTTTTGTGGCTTCAAGAGTAAAAAAGTCAAGTGTTGAAAGTGTCACCATGTCCTTGACACCTGACTTCTTGCAGGCAAGTTTATACCATGCTCGGGAGCATGTAGTTGTTCCAGTGTCTGATGACAAGCCCTGTCCTCCCCTCTGCCATTCCTTGGTGATCTCATTTTAGGTTATCACAGTCATACTCTGAACATCTTTTCTTCCCTTCTTCCTCCACTGTAGACGTCAGTCACCTTCACTATGTTCAAAGTCTTGCCTATTGACAAATCACTACTGGAAAACCCTTCTATGATGGGTTTCAAGATCTCATCACATTCCCATGTAAGTACCAGTCATTCAGGTCATGCTTTGCTCTTCAGTGTAATAGTTCTGAAGCAGAAATAAAGACAGACTTCATTTCTATTATTGCCTCTGCTCCCCACCACTCTTTGGATCCCTGAATCACCCTTGTAAAACTTGAAAGTAGGTTTGCAGCATTCTGCCTATGGCAGGATAAGTTGACACCATCACTGCCACTTACACTAATCAGAAAAACAAAATAAGCAGGTGGTCAGCCTCTGTCAACCTTTAACTCACCTGTATGGGGGCAGCACAAAACTGGTTCATGGTAAGGAGGGGCTCTGCCATCACTCAGGCCTTCCCATTTGCCTGTAGCAATGAGGAATTTCCTATACCAACCTGGGTTTTCCTACAATGTGTGGAAAGCTCCTGATGGCACTGGATTTGATACAAAAGTTTCTAGTAATTTCTGTTTCTGTGTGCTGGGGCCATCGAAGTGAATGATGACAGGAATGAGCAGTCTTGGGAATAATGCACAGTAGCTACCTGGGGACCTATCTGGGGACTTTACTGCAGCAGAGATTAAAACTCAGCGGTAAGGGAAAGCTATTTGTAAACCTTGCGTGTTTAGCTGCTGGGTAGAGCAAAACCGTCCAATCAAGCTGCTAACGGGGTAGCTAGGGAAAATGATACCTTTGTGCAGCTGTGCCATGTCAAACAGCTCCTTTGCTCTGACTGCTCCGGCTGTATCACATCAAAGGAAGAAACAAGGGCTTTCTCAGACCCTCCAGGTGAAGGGCTGAGGAGTTAGTGCCCAGGGCCTTAGTGCTGGTTTGCAGCAGGAAAAACTCCAGCCGCAGTCTCCATGGCTCTCCCTGCTCCTCTGCAATGAAATGGTTGCTGTCAGCAGATCACAGACAAACAATTGCTGCACCTTGGGGTGATGCACCATCCTTAGTCACGAGCTGATGCCTGTAGGAGAGTACAAGGACCTGTTCTGCTGACCACCCTGAATCACCTCTCTGCTCCTGCCCACTGCATGCAACCCCACTTATAAGCCTCTTGAGTGTCCATGTATTTTCTTCAGCCATATACGATCTAGAGGTAGCAGCCTGTAAAGTTTTCTTTAGAGTTAACAGCAGACATGCCAACTAATTCAAATACCCTATATCTCAGTTTTATCACTCATAACTATTGTGTTTAAGCTACTAGATGTTAAGAGTAGGTTAATTTTCATTATATTATGAAAAGATGCATTTAATTAATAGCTTTGTAGTGAATTTCATTTTAAAGAACATAAAAAACCAGAATTAGGTAAATTCAAATACACAACAAAATGCATGTTAAAATCATTTATGAACAAAATGAGCTGATCCTCAGCCTTAGCATCACATAATGCTGTAGGGTATTGTCACAAGAGAGGATTGACACACCTGCAAGAAGACAAAAGCTGGGGGGGTTGCTTCACTGTATGCAAGGGAAGAGGCAACTTCCCTAGAGCACCTGCTCTGTATCTGCTATCCATCTTAACACAAGAAAAAAATATTGTTGCTCTAAAAGCCTTTCTGAGAGCTGTTTGCCTGGGGTGAGCCATAAAAACCAATTAGAGAGCCTCCCATCACAGCTAAGGTACTGAAACAACTAAGGAATGCTGCTACTTTTTAAAATGTCTTTAATTTTGGCAATATATATATTGCCAAATATATATATTTATATATATATTTATTTTTTTTTGTAGCCTTGCTTCATTGTTGCGTTCTCCTGTGTCCTTATATGAATGTACTGTATCATCTTTACATCCTACCTTGGAATCAAGCTACACACAGGTGAGCTGGTGTGCTGCGTGGCACTGTGCTACTGCCAACCTGGGCACTCACAAAGACCAGGCAGTCTTGAAGTCCTCAACACAGTTTCCCAGAGTACTGCTCTGGGGCATGCAGAGGATAACAGGGAGTATTTCCCCTAAGTGACACTGCCCAATTTACTAATTACTAAAATGGGAAGACTGAGTGGAAGAAGCCTCTTCTGGGAGTTGATATTACTGAAGAAACTCCCTGCAGGAGAGTACCAGTGCTCTCATCTCCCTTTGGGAATCCTCCAGGCTCATAGAGAGGTATCTTTGGTAGTGGAGTCCCTAATCAAGCAGCCTAGCTATTTGGTCCTTGTCCTGGCTGTTAGTGAATCTGCTGAAGACACAAGTGGGAGAGAGTGCCATCAAGCAAGGGATGGAGACAGGGAGAGATGCTGATCAGACTCTGCTGCATGAGATGATATGTTATTAGTATGTCCCTGCTGTACTTATTTCTAGTCTTTAGTGAGTGATGAGAGGTTTGGGGAATGCCTGCTTGTTCAGATCCCTCTCTGGAAACTACAGCAGATATTTGAGAGTATGGCTTCTGCTCATTTACTAAAGACCCATTTAATGTTATATGATGCCATAAAAAGATCCAGGCACTTTAAAACACTCAGTCACCACCCAGGTTGGACTGGGACCACCTGGAATTCCTCTTGGCTTAGATTCAATACAGAAATCACCTAAGTTCATTTTGCACCTCTGAGTCTGATGGGCTGTGAGCAAACAGAAGGGGGCGGAGGGCTTGAAAAGCCCAGAGAGAGATGAGCAGAAAGGTTTGTTTGGGTCAAGCTGTCCTAATGTCTGGTCCTTGATACACAGGAACACGAATAGCCTTTTCTACCCAGGAGAGTGAGCAGAAGCACATTCACACACAGCTCTCCCCAAACCCCAAATCACAGCTAGTTACTGGCTTTGCAAGAGTTCATCAAGATGGGTGTAGGTTCCTGAGCTGCTTTATTTTACCTTTTTTTTCAAATTTTTTTTCGCTATTCAGCTACACTCCTTAATATGTTTCTCAGCCGGATTTCAGCTCTGCTGGCTGACACGTGGATTTTTTTTGTTTTTTCCATTTGCAAAGTTATGTTGATTGCTGGGTAGTCCTTCACTCAATTAGGGGTTGTAAGCATAAGATCTTCAAACTATCTGATACAGTGCTAGAAATGGGAGAGCAGCTTTGCAGACTGATACCAGTGGAAGTTGGCAGGGGGATGCCAATGAGAATTTGGTGGTTTGAGGCATTAAGGTATGAAGGAGCTTGTGAACCTTGCTGAGAGCTGAGGCGGAGCCAGCTCAAGCCAGTTTTGTCTATATAGTCTGTAAGAGTAGGCTGAAACACAAGCCGGAGAGAAGACTGGGTGAGCAAGCTCCAGATCTGGATTCAAACTCAGGGCTGAGCTAAATAAGCAGATGCATAATGTATGCAATGCAGAAGCTACTGTGACAGTAAAGGTGTAATTTGTGTCAAACAGTATAGATAGAATTATATCATAGAAACATAGAATCAACCAGGTTGGAAAAGACCTCCGAGCTCATCAAGTCCAACCCTTAATCCAACACCATCATGGTTACCAGACCGTGGCACTAAGTGCCACATCCAGTCTCATCTTAAGAACCTTCAGGCACAGTGAATCCACCATCTCCCTGGACAGCCCATACCAATGTCTGATTACTCTGTAAAATATTTCTTCCTAATATCCAACCTAAACCTCCCCTGGCAGAGCTTAAGACCGTGCCCTCTTGTCCTACTCCTGGTTGCCTAGGAGAAGAGACCGACTCCCACCTGGCTACAACCTCCTTTCAGGTAGTTGTAGAGAGTGAGATGTTGTATTCTTCTCATTGCTGAGTGCCAGTATTGTGTCAAGAGACACAAAGAGAAAAAGCAGTTTTAAAGTAGCTCAGCAGTTAAGTATTTTTATTGATTCAAGCCTTTATATCACACACAACAAAGTAGAAAAGCACGATCAGAGAGACAGATGGTAACGAGTCAGCTTTAGCTGAACATGAGTCATTTCATAGAAAGGGTTTGGAAATGATGCTGTGATTTTTGCTACTTACCTTTCTCTTTGCTATTGGTGCCTAAGGCACTCTCACAGAAATGGTTCAAAGGACACATTCCATATCCTTGGATGCTGTGATGGAGAAAAGTGATTTCTTCTCAGCAGAAAAAAGCCTTCCAAGGTGAGGAGCTTTAAGTCATCACTCAATACCACTTAATAATCTGCTACATCTATACATAAAGGAAAGAGAAGTCATAGAAGAGGAAAAAAAATTAAGTTGTAGACTTTCCTTGAGATCAGTCAATAGAGAAAGATGTGGGAGGACATTAGAGAGGGAAGAAGAAATTAGGACCTGAGGGAGACCCAAATGGAAATGTCAGCCCTGTTGAAGCATGCAACTAACTTCAATGGGGTAAATATATGGTCTAAATATTTAGACGAAGTTTAAGGACATTGATGGAGATATATTTATAGGTGGAGCTTGAATGATTGCAATCCCCTGAGCTCTGTTTCACCAACTTGAGTTACATTGCAAAGGTTTTTATTTTTTATGAATAACAATAAAAACCAGATTTTGGCTTTCAACTCCTTTATGTAAAAATAGCTCTTGCATTACACTATAAAATAGAAAGGTTGAACATGAAATTTTTTTTTTACAATATACAACACCTATGAGCATAAACATATTTATTATATACATGACCTGGCTTGTTAACAGACGTTACAATAGCCTACACCCTGTTGACACAATTTTTCAGTCAGTGGGGTTTCTTGTGGTAATGGGCAAAAATGCAAAGTGGAATGAAAAACAAAGCAGAGGCCAAAAGTCGTGGAAAGAAAAAGGAGAAACTATCACTTTTCTAACAACCTCAGGGGCTGACCGTGGAGCGGCCTTACTGGCATAAAGAGTACAAGTATCTTCACTGTCTGCCAGGATTTTTCTGATATGCTGCAGAAGAGCTACTTGATTGTGCTCATTTGTAGCTTAAAAGCAAGGTCAGTTCTGCAGGGGTACGAGACATTGGAGGATACATCTTGTTTCTCTCATAGGTGCTTTTTTAAAATAAAAAGCAAAATAGAAAGAGCTCATCCTTTCAGCTGAGGAACAAAGTCATTCTGAAATACAAAAAAGCTGCCACAGATTTAACCTCTGATTTTGACCATAACCTTACTTTTGTGGGATTTTGGCACAAGATCTTTCTATCATCATCAGTGATAACAGCCACTTATGCATGCCTAGCTGTGGATTACAATGCACAGTAACATATAAGAAAAAGTTCCAAATAAGGCACTGTATGGGTAGCACAGTTAAACATGGGTTATGCTCCACTGAAAATAAAGTGGAGGTGGAAAATAGATGAATTTAGGTCAGTGCTGCATTAGGTGTCCATCAGGCTCCTGCAGCAAAGTCCATAGAATAGGTCTTGTTGCTCATCAGAGAATAAAATTTAATGTAAATCATACTGGTTTTCATCTTCATAGTAGAGATTGCCAGCAAGATGATTTCCAGATGAATGTGTCCTCTTCCTGTCTCACTGACTTTTAATAAATGAGAATAAACGACCCTTAAAAACAGGATTCCTATCTCTCTCTTTTTTTTTTTTTTTTTTTTTTTCCCAAATGGGAGCTGTCTGAGTCTTTGTGTACATGTGGATTCATGAAAGACTGTTAACTGTTTTGTGTATGGGAGCTCCACCAGGTTCAGGTTTCTGCATCCAAAGTCAAATATGAACTAATGTGCACACAAGGAATGTTTTTTATTCACTGGCCAAAATCTTTTATCTAAAGCACCACCAAGCAAGTAAAGCATTTGTTCTCAATTTTCATAGCAAGTTAACAGGGTCAGACTGTTCTTATTCAGAGAAAGACTCTTGCCAGCTACTACCCTATCAAACAGAATTGTTAGAAAGTAGTCAATGACTTCAACATTTACAAGTGAAATTATATAATAGACCAAGAGCTTACTCTGGATTTGTTTGTGGTTTTTCCTACTGGCTGCTTGTCAATGCAATTTGTGAACCTATCAGGATAGTCATCCTTTTCAATATGTTTTCTTGTGTGTATGTTTATGTGCAGGATAAGCAAATAATTGTTTGTCATTAACAAAGTCTCTAGATTAGTAAGTATCCTTGTACTACACATGAATGTGGGTCATTGAAACTACTAAGCTCAAAAATGTATGGTGCTGATGTCTGGTTCAGGGAAAAAGGGTAAATCCTAGGAAAAGCTGCTATAGACAAGAGGACAGACCCAAAACTTTATTTTGAAGAGAACTGTCCTGTGTTCTTTTATTCAAGTACTTTTCACTATATCTATGCAAACAATAAAAACTAACAAATGACTCAGGATAAACCTGGTCAAGGGCTAAGATTATTATCAGCTAGAGTAAGAAATGGATGTTCCCACTTAGTAAAACAGAGAAAGACTGGATGCATTGTAGATGTTTTACATCTTGGCAGTGCAGCTGTATGAACACTCATTTATTCCAAGGAAATTCTGTTTAAAATAGAGGTGAATGTAAATCTATTCTCTTGTTTTCTCTGGTGGTCTCTATGCTGTGTATAGCTGCTTTGTTGTGTGCTGCTCTTCTGGCTGGCTGTCAAACACATACAGATCTCTTGGGGGCACAGATGAAGGTGGAGGAACAAAACACAAGACAGAGGTATAGTAAGGATGATCGACAGTGTGTAACAATTAGAAAAAATTTACACAAAATGAATTTTTTGCTGATCTTACCGGGAAAGAACAGCAAAGGAGGAACAGCTTGCACAATACCATCTCCAGCAGATATTTCTATCTGAGAAGCTTAAAAATTAGAGAAGATAATGCAATGCTGTAATTTCATCCACTAAAGCAAACATACAGGCCTGTACCAGCACAGCTGCACTTTTGATGGTTTGAGAGGCTTCCCATGCACTCAAAGGCAGAGAGACGGGTCCAGAGCAAGAACAGGATGGCTCTCTCTGCCTGTGGGACCAGACTCCTTGGGACTATCCCTGCTACAAGATCACAGCCAAGACTGACCTATGACCCTGAACTCCCTTTAAACCTCTGAGCTGGTGGACTCCAGCTGCAAGTATCAGTCCCACAAATTTGTACAAAGCAGCAGCCCTGGCAAGCTCCAAAGCCACCTAACAGAGTTCATGAAGTAAAAAGGATCATGCAAAGCAGCGTCGGACAGACAGTTTTGTATAGAGCTGCCCAGTGACCTCCAAATTGATTAGAGAGTTGCTTTCTTTTGAATCATAAAATTTGCTTAAATTTGCTTGGACTGAGGATTTAGACAATGTGAGAGGGAGAAGAAAAGAGAATTACTCCAGGACAACAGCCAAGTTTAAAACTGAAAGGTGGCAGAGATGATTGAATATAATTCCTGGGAGAATTGTAGGCTGACTTCAGTTCTTGACGAGGCAGTTCAGTAAATCTCCCCTTGATAATGAGGCTCAAAGCTTCAGAGGTTGGAAGGTCCCAGGTTTTTGACAGACTCTACTGAAAAAACACCTCTCTTTGAAAAAAATTGTTAACAATTACTCCCTATAAAGGATGTGCTTTCATCCACAGATCAAACATATTCCAAGTTACAACCCATTAAAAAGATTCTCTCTGGGCTCCTGTCCAAAATTAGTACCAGCTTTCTCCAAGCATTTGAGCAAACACAACTGCCACCATCAGTTCTGCCTTCCTGGGGAAAAATCCTTTGATGCTCTGTGGCTGTTATTCAGCCAGACACTAACACACACCTGCCATTTCCTACTGCTGCTTACAAGGTACGACCAGGCTGAACAAAGCTGCATGGCTATGAGCTGATTCCCTCAGCATGAGGTCTTCTAACCCTGCTCACCTTCCAGGCATTGTGTGGCTCCAAGGGTGAGTTATCCAGCTAGGCTGTGGGTGTGAGACAGGCTAGCTGTGTAAATGCTAGCACAGAAGCAGAAAATGTTCTGGCTCGATCACAACATCTTATGGCAGCACAGTGTCTTTTGGCTTTTCCACCATTGCAGGTGTCCAGGGTTTCGATGAAATTCAAGGGGAGAACAAGGCTGCTCATAATGGGATGGAGAGAGGCCAGCCTGCTTGGAGCAGAGAGCCAAAGCTAATAAGTAGGAAATGTGTAAGAAGGAGGAGGCAAGTCTGAATTCATGTTTCTTTTGGGAGTGTAATTCCCTTACAGTGGCTGCAGTGCTGTAGCAACCTCTAATAAAGATGTAGTCCTCCAGTCCTCCAAACACCCCTGGGTTTGGATGCTGACACCAATCACAAGGAATGGAGCTAGTGAGGGGCTTGTCTTCTCTTTGCCATTGCCAAACAGTCATTAGATAAGTAAGTCTGGTTTCAACTCCAGAAGTGCTTGAAGAAACAGGTAAACATCAATATTGCATTTGCAGTAGTCAGTGCTGGTAGCTAGCTGAGACGTTTGGGTTTTCTCCTAGGAGAGATAGGAGTTTTAAGAGGGCACTTCAGTTCACTAGATAAAAGAGAGACTTAACATTTCATATCTGGAAAAGATCTAACAGATGTTTACTTTGTACCTCACCAGGGCTGGAATCCTCACTATTTAATACTACTTGGCACTCACAGTGTGCTAGTGAAGGACAAAGTACTGTGCAAATATTAATTAACCTTCAAAGAGTATGAGAGGTTCCTTTCTCAGAGGCAAAAAGCCAGAGGGCAGAGATCTTAAACAAGGTCACACACATAGCATCAATGTTTCAATATCCTCTGCTTTGAGAGAAGATCCTCAGGAGGAGGGGAATAACTTGAGGAATGCGGACCTAGTGGGGACTGCTGAAATAACTGATGGGTGAAGAAGGGGAGAAACCTTTTGCTGAGCCAAGCAAAGAAGAAATGCCTCAGGGCTATTGGAGAACAGGGGTGGGCTACAGATTATGTTCAAGGACAGTAATAGCAGGTGTGCAGATGAGATCAAATCAGAGCAAACTACTTCCAAAGAAGTGCAGACTCAGAGGGATTAAAATAATTGGAAGGTTCCTGAGCTATAGCACCAAGTACAAAGTGTTAAGTTTCACCTCTCTTGGTCAAATAAGTGTTCCAGCAGTGGCACTTCAAATGTCAACACTTGCCAATATTTACTGCTGAATGACTAGCTCAGCTAAGGATCTGGCCCTGAGATGCACATTGTTCCTTTGTGATCAAAAAGGGAAATATGATGGTAAACATGCTGGAAAATACAGTAGGAAATAATTTTAAATGATGGAAAATGCATATCTTATCCCCTTTCAAACCAGATGCAGCAGAACCTAGTTTTAGTTTCACTGGCACTCACTGTGTGGAACTACCATGCAGAGACTTGCAGTACATTGCACAGCAATACTGAACGCACAGGCTTCTAAAAAAGACATGAAAATACATCTTAAAAGAATGGTAGAATGTATTCCACAAAATGAACTCTTTTTTTTTTCCCCTTTTTTCGCCTGTAGAAGTATTCTCTCTTGAGATGCTGCTTACCTTTGCACATCTGGTAAGAGGCTTGAGAAGAATTTAGTGCAGGTGCCAGTAGAAAAAGTCACTTGCAGTCCTGGGATTACTTCTGACTTCCTACTTTCCTTTTAAAGCAAAGGAATAATGCAACTTTTCAGTACAGTATTACCATGCTGCCCAGAAAGGCAGTTTTAAAACATTCAGAGCCTGAATAACATTTTCAAATAGTTTTTACTGCTTTTCTTAGTATATAGTCCTACAAGTTACTGCACAGATAGGAGGTTTATTGCACAGCATCTTACCTGGATAACAGCAATATCAACTATAGTAACCAACTGTCTAAGTTTTGATTTGGCTCCCCGATGAGTCCCCAAGACCCAGCACAAAACCTCCGGTAAAGAGCAATAGAGAAAAAACGATGAAAAATCCAGACTAGCTGAACTATATTAAAATATATATGTATTTACTTACAGCGCAGTTATATACAGTTGAAATACTATATACAATCCCAAAAGGGAAAGGGAGAGGGAAGGGGGAAAAAATGGACAATGAAGGACAAAACCAAAACAGATATGCACAATCAAAAACTCAGGATCTAGCAAACTAAAGAACTACTTTCTTGGGACAGCAGAAATCATGCTGAATGACTGCCGGCACCCTCTGCCTCTAAAGGTCTACAAGGCCTCATTAGGCTTCAGTCCCCCACACAGTAGAACAGATCACAGGGAACCTGCGCCTTCACAACCACTGGAAGGGAAGAGAGCGAAGGCCTCTCTTCCCTTCTTCTTTATACCCTGGCTTACATAAAAATCATAGGGAATACTGGGTATATGGCCACTCCCTTGGTTGCAAACTGGTCACCAAGGAAGGCCTAGACTAAAACTACCACACCAACTACGGGTTAAGCCTGGTTTTATGAATCTGCCATTTCTCTTTAAATCATTTTACCATTCTGCAGAAATTTGCTTGTTTCTTTTGAATGCCTCTGAACAGCCAACAATTATATATGCAGACATCAAGGCGAGTATGTTCATGGAATAAGGCTGGCAGCCTTTCTTTGAAGGTGGAGGAAAGGTGGCCACTTGCAAAGAGTATTCATAAGAAGTGAAATGACAGTTTTCCTGTCAAGGACAGCAGCACAACTTGGACCTTCTGGCTCTGAGACCGGTTAAAATTTACCAAAACAGAATTTCTTGGAGAACACAATGCTGTTAAATAAGAGGTGTAATTCTGCCATATTTTGTTATCTTTACAAATAGCCACTTTATTTACATCAGTGAACTATATAGAAGTTTGAAGACTTTTTGCTTAGGTTGTGGAGTATATTAATGTATCATCCCAATGTATTAATATTGTGGTTTATCAGTATACCAGCTTCAGTACTCAATTTGGCCAGTTCTGGAGCATGATTTCATCGGCTTACTGTACCTTAGTTACTTACAAGTTCTGTACAGCAAGCTCCCTCCTTAAATTAGGGTTCTTCAGCAAATCTTTCTATAAATGAAAATGTAAATTTCAGTGTCTGTGCTCAATAAGGTATTGTTAACTCCATTACAAAATTCTACCTATCATAATACCACTTGGGAAAACTAAGCCTATTATTGGAAAATTTAGCTCTTTTTAATTTTTAGTTTTGCATTTGAAAAGTAAGCCATTAAAATGACAGGTGAGTGCTGTAGATTCTAAGTAAACTACCTGTAGATACATGGGATAACTCAAAAACTGGAATTAAATCCTTCATAAGGGAATGGCTATAAGACAAGCAGACTTTGCCAAAGTGCTGTTGGTCAGGAATTTCTAAAACTGAGGGATATCCCTTTTGATAGCTATAAATAACTTCTTATTCAAGATCGAATTCAGGAAAAAATATTATTTTGAGGTACCCTGCTTTGTGGTCCACTGAAGTCACTGAAGTGCTACAGAGAACATAATTTGCCATATGATGTACTTGTTACTTGATGCTTGCATGTATTTCTTGCCTGACAGTAAGTGAAAGGATTGCAGCTGTACACCTGCAGAATTTTGTTTATTTTCCACTGATGGTAATCTGGGGTGATTACGCTGATACCAATTTGGAGACCCTAATTCTGCAGTAATGTCAGAACCAAATTTGCCACCCCACTGCTTAGTTCTTAACCACAGTCTTAAACTTCTCAGTGCACTTGAAAATGTTATGAGGCATCTGCTGGGTTACTGTAAATTTGGCACAGAGCGTTCACCAAAAAGCAGGGCTGTGAAAGAGATTTTAAAAGGACCTTATAAGAACAGGTATCCCCCAGTGATATGGCTTTGCTCACACTCATTATAAGCTTTGGAGTCTTCCCAGAAACCTAAAGATAACCATGTTGATTCTGGATGCCAGAACTGCCCCCAGTGCCCAGTTGCACACTGGTATCTGTAGCACAAGCGGCTAGAGGGGCTGAGCACACTGTTGATGTCTATGGGTTTGCAGTTTGCAACAATCTTTTAATTTTCAAGCTACATTTCTTTGTGATCAGTTTGTACTTTTTCTTTCACCTAAACTGCCCTCCTGCCTCCTCGTTGTTTACAAACATGTATTTATATGAAGCAGACACCTGTTTTCTCAGCGTTCATTCTTCTTGTGTAAGCAAGGTAAGCAGTTTTAGGGTCTTCTCCTATGAAGACTCTCCACAGTTCCTCACCCTGCAGTAGCTGATCTTTGTGTCTTTTACAGGTTGAGATCCTCTTTCTGGGGCAGAAATGACCAGCACTGTTTGCTACATTCCCTGTCAGTCATCGCCTACTCTTTCCAGGTGCATTAATATTTCATGTTGTGCTTGATGCATCAATATATCTATCCCACATTGCAGATGGGTGCTCAAATGTATTGTGAGACTGACTGTACCAAGCTGGGAGCTTTCAGCCATCCTTTGCTCAACTGCTATATCCTCTCACCTTTTGTATAATTTGGTTTAAGGTGAAAGCAATTTTGGCTACTCCACTTAATTCCATGACCCCTGGGGACTCACTGGGGAATCAAAGGGAGCAAGAAGTAACATAAGAGCAGGGCCTGTCACGTCTCCTGCTAAAGTAAGCCATGAGGGAGATAAGCTATTACCTGTAGCTGTCACCTTTTTTGCCCCTTGGCTGCAGACTCTTCTTAGAATCATGGAATTACAGAATCAACTGGATTCGAAGGAACCTCTGAGATCATCAAGTCCAACCGTTGATCCACTACTGCTGCAGTTACTAGACCATGGCACTAAGTGCCACATTCAGTCTCATCTTTAAAACATCCGGGGACAAAGAATCCACCACTTCCCTTGGCAGCCTGTTCCAATGCCTGATTACCCTCTTGGTAATATCTAACCTAAACCTCTCCTGGCAGAGCTTAAGACCATGCCCTCCTGTCTTACTGATAGCTGCCTGGGAGGAGAGACCAACCCCCACCTGTCTACAACTTCCTTTCAGGTAGTTTTAGAGAGTGGTGAGGTCTCCTCTGAGCCTTCTCTTCTCCAGGCTAAACAACCCCAGCTCCCTCAGCCTCTCCTCATAGGACTTGTGCTCCAGTCCCTTCACCAGCCTTGTTACTCTTCTCTGGACCTGCTCCACCACCTCAATATCCTTCCTGAACTGAGGGGCCCAGAACTGGACACAGTACTCCAGGTGTGGCCTCACCAGCGCTGAGTACAGGGGAAGAATCAGTGCCCTGGACCTGTTTGCTACACTGTTCCTGGTACAGGCCAGGATGCCATTGGCCTTCTTGGCCACCTGGGCACACTGCTGGCTCATGTTCAGCTTCCTGTCAGTCCAAACTCCCAGGTCCCTTTCTGCCTGCTCTTGAGGCAAGAGTAGAAGAATACATGCACTCAGAGCCTCAGGTATCCCACTTCAGACTGGTACCTTAGCTGAAATATCTAAAGAAGTCCATTCTACACTACTAGGCTGTAAGCTCTGGTGACTGAACTAAGGATGTCCTCCAGTTACAGTGGAGTAGGAAGGTTTGCTGAGGGGAGAACAACTGGATGCAGTGTCAGCTTCAATTGCCCAGGCCAAAATCAGCACTGAATTTCTGATAGAGCTTGTAGTGGGCCTGCTGTCATCATCATTGATAAAAGAAGAAGTTAGTCCTTAAGCTCAAGTGATGGAGGTCTTCTTTACGGGACTGAGAGCTCTGTATCCAATCCTGGCCAAAAGCCTTGCCATAAGAAATGTTAGCCTTGGCTGCAGAGAGCAAAAATCTCAGTTACCTTTGAAGATCCAATATAATCTTCTCTTATTATACAGACAGCAGTGCAATAGATGTGTTAGAGTTATTGATTTATCCTTCAACTTCTGATCTGTCCTTCATTTTATTAACCTAACTTTATATCACAGGTTTTATGACTGATTGAACAATATAATTCTATTTCCATGCACAGGAAATGTTTCTTGTGCCAATTTCCCTAGAAGAGATGGGTGTCCAGTGACACAGTCTTTGTGTCTTCACCATCATCTCTAATCACCTGTATCATCCAGAACCTGCTTTTGCCTCCCAAGCAAAGAATCAGAGCAATATAAGCAGAAGTGCAGATGCTGAATAACAAGTATTACTGTTGCTCACGGGTGAAGAAGAGTATTTGTGTGAACACCAGTCATACTCCAAGTATCTGTTCAGACAAACATTTGCTTTTGTGAATGGTCATAAGCAAGAATACTGGTCAAGCTGAAAAACAGCTGTTTCAAATATGTAAAAATACCATATTTGGCCAGTTCTATTACTCACATGTATTTCTATCACATTTGACCTGAAACACAGAGAATATATTCCCTAGTTGCTATTTCCAATTTCCTGTTTGTTGATGGATTCCTCTTCTGCATGATGGTTTGCTACAGTATATCACTGAAAGATAATGACACATTGCTTAAGCATATTGTATTCTCATAAGAAAACAAAATAGAAAAAAATAGTTTGTACCTATATCTTACTTCTGCTGTCAGTCACTAAGACTGATGGACTGTCTTCTGTTTCTTTCTTCATTCATGATGGTGTTTTTGTTCAAATAATTGATTTATCATGTATCTAATTATTCTTTTCTGGTTTTCACCTTGAAAAATAGCCATGCCCTGGCTCATTGCTGTAGTATTTGTAGCCAGAATAACACCATAAATCATCTTAAGTTTAAGATCAGACTGGGAAGGTGGAGAAAGGTCTGGATGATTTAAAGATATGTGCAGAAGAGATCTGAAAAATCCTTTCTGCTTTAGAGAAAGATTTTAATTAATAATAAGGCTTTACTAGAATTTCTCTAGAAGGTGGATACTGTGAGCTGTGGGGTTGTTAGAATAACAGTATGCACTGTTTTATGTGTGCAGAACTTTAGAGATATTTATTGATGGATTTGCGCATTAAATTGCCAAGAAAATCTTATATCAGCTTTAGCTTTGGTGTTCATATTTAAACGCAATGGCTACAGCTGTGGTTAAGTGACGTATTCAACCAGTATGGAAGCAAAAACATGGCACAGGGAGAGGGGAGGGGAGTTATAGCTTGTCAGAGTCACGGGGACACGCCAAAAGTGAGAGCTTGGCCATAGGCTGGACCATGGTGGAGACAAGTTGGTTAACAGGGTTTCTGTCTGGCCAGCAGTCTGAGGCTTCTGCTCTGACAACCAGGAGCTTGAGATTTGGACATGGAGTGAAGCAGAGACATCAAGGGTACAGCTTGCCTGTAATTACATGCCTGTTTAGGGTCAATTTGCAATTCCCCTGCTCTGGCTGTTGACACATAATCCAGGTTCTTCCTTGTGGAGGTACCTTCAATAAGACATTAACATAGAAAATGTGATTGAGGAAAGTGAGCATTGATTTTCACTTTCCAGTGAAGTTCAGGCACTTTGGCATCTAGTCTGAACTTCATGGCCATGAAAACTACTGCACTCAATTATTTTAAAACAAGTTTTGAGTTTATATATATGTATATAGAGAGATGATCTTTCAAATTTAGCTGCTTTTTTTTTTAAATGCCCAAGGAGCACAATAAATAAAACAACACTTCATATTGCTTTTTGCATGATAAATAATTTCAGCAATTTCAGACACTTCCATTTTAAAAATAGCAATATATCAGAAAAATAATTAGGTCTAAATTAATTCTTATTATATAATAATATTTACTAATTACATTTCTGTGAGGAGTAGTTGATTGGTCTATGAGGTCAGGTGTCCTTCATATCTGAATTACCATAACATGTTCTTCGTGATAAAGATAGCATTGGAAACCAGGTCTTATCCAGTCTTCTAATGTGAGACCAACTTAGCTGGTCTCCAACATACTAGAAAGTGTGATTTATTAGGTTGATATCCATATTCTCAAAAAAGTCTAGAGAATTTCTTCAAATACATTTTAAAATCTGTTTTACTGAGATACTGACATTACCATGAGATGGAAAAAAATGTTAGCACTGTCTTTTTAAATTAAGGGCTTGAATATTTCAAATTTAATTTAAAATTTAAAAAAAAAAAAAAAGAAAAAGTCCCATTTGGCTTCAAAGTTTCAGTTAAAGATGTTCAAGCTTCTAAGTTAGCTAAGGTTGCCAGATTTTACTAGATCAACACAGCCTTTTCAAATCTGAGCTTAAAAACATCCTGAGGGAGTAACATTATTGATTGAATGAAATCTAGAAAAGTATACTGACACACAGTGAGGAATTGGTGATAACTGCTGTGTGCAGTCTTCATGCCTGCAATATGCCCACAATTCACTTAATATAAGAGAAAATGACCAGCTGGTCCTGTTGAACTGAAGACAGCAAGCTGTGCTCCCTTGTCATTAAGCTCAAGAAAAACTCTGTTCTTGAAAATTTAACTTTTCAAAATGACTTGAACTATTCTGTACTTTCCCACAGATATTTCTATAAATGATTAACTCTTCTAATTGACTGAAACATTTGAAAGAAGTTTTGAGTTGAGGTCAGAAGACATACTTGTTCTCAGAACTTATTTTGCAAATAAGAAAATGTGGCTCATTTTTTAACCTAATATAAGGTGAAAATAAGACTGAAGTTTAATAATTACAATATGGATGAGTTATATATTATTGTTTCATATCTGGAAAATATAGAGTAGAGCTCCATTACTGTAATAACCAAGTTCTTGTACTTGGCTACAATAAAGACATTTGCCATTATCTTCAAGTAAAGATGGTAAATAAAGACAAAACCAGAATTAGGATTGCAGTGTCCAAATATATGGAGCAGTTAGGTAGAGAAACTGGTGTAAAATTATTTCTGATCCTTGAAGACTCCACATTTTTTCTGTTTCACCCTTCTACTTAATTTAATTTAGCAAACATAAAATCAGAGTATCGTTGGGAAAAATGTTATATAAAGAGCAACAAAAAGTCCCATCAATCCTCACAGTTTCCATTTACTTTATATAATGCTTATGCTGTAAAACAGAAAAGAAGCACAGGCATTGTGGGCAGCATGTAGCTGAAAACAGTCTGCCCTTTCAGAGGCATTTGTCCTCCTATTTTTTTCCAGCAGTGATTCTGTACACAGGTTTCCTACACGGGGAATAAATTAATGGATCTATTTGAAAGGGATAAATATTATACTGCAAGCCACGCTCATTCTATCATGGCCAAACAGATGCCAGAGAAGCAGCCTTTGGACATTGTTTTTGCAGAAACAAAAGGTTCAGCACTGGAGTGGTATAACGTTAACATGAGTGCTGACCTACTTTCACACCATAACACTCTGAGGAGCATGTGGGGAGATGGGAGACCCTGGACCAAGGCAGATTTTACAAGCAAAGTCATGAAACTACAACCAAGAGCACGATTTTCCTTGTAGCAGCTATTTAGCCTTGACAGAGAAATATTAGGCAAGTTTATTACAACCTTAGTACAGATACTTAGGTTTAGTTGTCTAATTCTCTACTGACTGCTCTAGGTTTCCACTGCATTTGTTGGGGAGCAACCCACACATGCAATCTCTCTGACCTACTTTAACTACCTACCTCCAGATGAGATGAATTTCTCCCTGGATGTGCCTGCTTTTCCCAGATGCCCATAATGGGAAGCAGTGTAAATAGCTGAGAGTTTGGAAACTAATTTTTGACGCCTAAGTGAGATAGATCCTGCTGTCTAAGAAGAGTGCCTTTATGACTTACAAATACCTGAGCTATGTAAAGAAATGAGCGTGTTCTCATGAGTTTTTTATTAGTGTGAGTAATGGAACTATTATTAGCTGAATTGATAAGGGTTCTGTTCACACTATACCACAGACTCTTCCTGGTGACTGAATGGACAAACTACCCAGCTTTTCCACTTAAATATTATCATAGTTTACCTCATGGTGAAACCTAGAAATACCTGAAGCAGAAAAGCTGAATAGCATCATGTCTACTCACCATGGTGACAAAGTGATAGAAAAAGGTGCACCCATCATAGAGACAATAAAATAGCTGAACTAATTTTACTGAAGAAAGGTAAATGTCTGTTGTGCAAAGATATCAAAGAGGAGACTTATTGAGGCCTCTCAATATTTGCAGGGTTCTATAAGAAAGACGTAGGCAAAGTTTTTAGCAGGGCCTGTTGTGATAGGACAGGGGTAATGGTTTTATACTAGAAGAGAGTAGATTCAGATTAGATATAAGGAAGAAATTTTTTATGATGTGGGTGGCAAAACACCGGAACAGATCACCCAGAGAGGTGGTGGATGCCCCATTCCTGGAAACATTCAAGGTCAGGTTGGATGGGACTTTGAGGAACCTGACCTAGGTGAAAGTGTCCCTGCAGTGGAGTTGGACTAAACGGCCTGTAAAGATCAGGGGGGGTTAAAGTAGATGACCTGTAAAGATCCATTACAACCTAAACTATTCTATGATTTTGTAATCTTCTCTGGGGCGTTAAGACCCAACTGCTATTTAAAGTAGTTAGTGTTATTTCCTCTAAGGTTCTGAAATGTATGACCTGTAAATGCCACTTCGCAGTAGTGTAAGGAGGTTATGAGAAACTGATTTTATGCAATTGAGATTATACAGGAATACAGACAAATTTACTATTAGGCAAAGTTGTTTCAGCTCAAGTGAATCTGCTGCTGGCAAGTTACAAGGTATGACATAACACAGAGGTACCCAGTTATCTCAGGACAGTAGCACAGCGGTGTGTCACACTTGCACATTACTGATGACATATACCAAACAAGCCAGTTTTATCACTCTGTAGATGAAATAGGTAAAAAACAGGGAATAAAATAGTTTAAACTGAACTAAATTTTGTATATTAAAAAAAATCCCAAAACCTAAAACTCACAGACCCATGGGTGAACTACAGTTAGTTTTAAACTCTATCAAAACTTTCATCAACAGAATCTCTACAGCTTTTCAACTTAATTTGAGAAGTGCCTGCTATGGATTGCATAAAGCCATAAGGGAAAATGTAGTTCCTGGTAGCATTACCCGTGTGTTTCCAATGTATCTCCTTCTTGGCTTGGGTTCCCTGTAATAGGTCAACATGCTGATGAATTGATAGCATGATTTGATAGCATTTCTACTCCTTCTGTGGGAATATGTTTTATAATTTTCCTTCTTAAAAAAATGATTATTTAAACTCTTAATGTCTTCATTGCAGATTGTCTTGCATGGAAGGAAGCATTAAATTCAGTTTAACTAAGGACAGAGGAGAGGATTTAAGGAGAGGAACATCTCCAGTGGGGCTCAGAGATGCTTTGTTTATCTGTATCTCTGAATCTTCACCTGGAAAATGCTGAACAAAAAATGAGTGCAACCCCACACCTTATGAAGCTGATCTTGTTCTTGGCTTTGTGCTCTCAATCCAAAGCTTGTCTTTCCATTGGGTGCTAGCCGAGGCACAGATATGGTAAATTCAATTGGTTTCTAACATACACACGAGATTCTGGTATATTGAGTTATCCTGCCTGATGCACTAACTTCCACTTCAGGGAGACAGGTGCCATATCCCATCTGCAGAGTCAGTGTTGTTCTGTTTTACACCATTTGGGGGTTAGCTCTTCAGAGCCTCTATCTGTTTGACACACTTTGCTCACTGTAAGACACCTGGTATTTCTGCAACACTATATAAATATTTACGATAGTTCCTATACACCTTAGTTGCTCTCATGCCCAAACTTCTCCTATAAGGTGACACATGGCTATGTGACTTTGATTTCACACTTTTCCCTGCATTTTAGTTCTGAATTAGATTCTACTCACCTGCTGAAACAGTGAATCCCTGGAGTCTACCTAAGAGCCCATGTGATTTTTATAGGTCTATGTACTATATAGCATACATAAATGACATGGTTTTTTTATAGCAAAGCATGAAACCTAACTACCCAGTGAAGAAACCAGAGCTGTTAGCATATCTTTTGAGTACACCACTTGTCAAATATTTGTATTACAGCAGCACACAACTGCTCAGCCAAGACTAAGATCTCCAGTGTGATGCTTCACCAGTCCTCAAGCAAACTCCAGTCCTTGCCCAGTCCCATAGGCAGTGGAGAGGTGGGAAGAGAAGGGATAGCATGTGAGAGGCACATACTTTGCTTTTTGGAGACAGCATTAGCACATCATTGCTGATTCGAAAGCAAAGGGGCTTTGCCAGCGATGCTGAGGGACCAGTGCTATGGCTCTTGGCTGAGTTGCATCCTCGCGGGTCAGAGCCAGGGAAGAGCAGCACGTGTCAGGGCCTTAACAGTGGGAAGTGATCCAAGAAGACATTTCAGAGGCACTGAATAGATGGCATTGCATTTTGGAGTTTTGCAGACCAGAAAGAAGGAAGAAAAAAAAAAAAAGAAATAAAAGAACCAGGCTTTTAGTTTTAAATTTGTCATAACACCAATAAATCCTGATGCTTTAATTCCCTTGGTGTTTTTATTACTTTGTAATAAAAGATGTGGTACACAAATATGCGCACTGAGAAAATCTGACTTCATGATTTTTCTGTGGAGAAATTTTGGGTTTTTCAGCATGTTTTGATAGTTTTTTGTTGCTTGCATAGTCCCACACTGTTTCTGTAATTAAGTTTACAGGCTCATACCTTTGACACACAGACAGAATTATTTATGTTCAATGTCCTGAATTTTAGTCTATTAGCTGACCATAATATATCCTAATATGCAAGATTAAAAACCCAAACCCAACACAAATAAATACGTACACATACTTGTCTCTCTCTCTCTGTGTATACATTTCCCTCTTTTCTAAAGTTAGTTTTAGTGAAAATATTCATACAGCTACTTATTTTGTAATTGAAAAAGTGTATTCCTGTGAGAATAGTAGAAAGCTAAAATAATGTTTCTCTGCAGAGCTTTTTATTCCTCCCAACCCAAACACCACAGAAAGTAGCTAGCAGAGGTGAGATTTGCTGCTGAAAATTAGGCTCTGAGCAGCACAACTTGAGAACGCTGCCCATGGCTGATAATAGATTTGGACATGTTAGGTATTGAAAAATGTACCACAAACCACACTGCAGAGAGCCTTCTTGTCAGCTTATAATTTTTGGGACTTTTTTTCTTTTTACTAGTAAACAGAACTTTCCCTTTCCTCTTCTTATTCTTGTTCTTTTTTAATGATGACAGTTAGATGTGGTGTGCTCAGTGCAGCCTGTGCAGGACAGTCATAATGCGAAATAACATGTAAGGTTTTATTGCCTTTCTTTTCCTTCTGTCCTTCATACAGCTGCAACACACTGGTCCCAGAGGTCTTGAGGCTTTTCCAGTTCTCAGGGCTCTGCTGAGTTAACGAGTGCCCAGGGGAGCAGTCCTTACTCCTTGTGTTGGCTGTCACAATATGCGCACCATTTGCAGTGCCACCACAGTGCATCAGGGGCACTGTTTGTGGCATTCAGCTCCAAAACAGTTTGATTTTATTCTAGTGCATTGAAGGGGAATTCCTACTGGCTTGCTGTCCAATTTCTTGTGATTGCTTGCTTAATCTAGCAAGGACAAAGAAGGTTAAGGTGGACTTGGATTATACCTGTGAGGGCTCCTCATTCCATAGTCACTTGTCTATTCATAATAAAAAGAACGAATCTTCCAGGTTTTCACTGTATATCTCTTCCAGCGTCTCTTTTCCCTTTCTGGTCATTTACACTGTTTTCCCTTTTGACTTCACCTGGTTCTGGACACCTCTTCAGACGATGCACACCATAGTTGATATAAACTTCCAAATTCAGCCTGTTAATTTCTGCTACCACTTTTACTTTCTACATGCCCTTAAACTTTGCTGCTTCTACTTTAGAGCATAACCCAGAGTACTTCAAAATAAAATTTTTAGTCAGCAGATTCAGGGCTCCTTGAAGCAAAGAGGGGAAAGAGCATGTTGCTGTTCCTACCACCCACCTGGCCCTGGCTGAGCTCAATATTAAAATGCTGCTCAAAACTGAAGGAACAAATTAGCACAAGAAACTCACAGGGGCTTCTCGTTAGTTAGGAAGCCCCAGGCTTCTGGTTTGTCTGGAAGTTAATCTTACGTGATGAGATCTCCATGTTTTCAGTCCTGTTTGAAAAAGTTTATCTCAGGTTTTTCTGGGGAAGGAGCAAGGAAGAGTTCAAAATATGGAACTCTGAACATCTCCACTGTTAAATACTAAACTTAAACTAATTCAATATAAACAGGCGAATGTTTATGACCTTAGAGAAAGCAGAGGCATGAACAAGCATTTTGGTGCTTCTCAATCTGCTCCCGTTTGGAGTCTGTCAATAGGGGACTAATTTTGAGGACAGTGCACTGTCCCTACCCACCTTCTCCTCAGTGTGCATGAAATCACCCAGCCTCAGAACAACCCGTATCTGGCTGCCTGTCTCATAGTACTGGGCGTCAAAACACTCTGGCTCTCTTGCCTAACCTATGTCCAAAGACAATGAAAAGAAAACAGTGATACAATGTTTTGAGGGAGACACTGAGCACAGAAACACCAGTTTCTGCTCTCTCCAAAATGAAATCTTCTTGTCCTGTAAAAGGACAGCAAAACTAATAACTTGGACCTATAGTCAAATCAATAGTGAACGGTGTTATGCAGCACTTCAGGCAACACTTATTTAGGGATTTCAATATCAATCTAGGTACAAAACCTCGGGCATCAAGGCAAAGCTCAGATAACAAGCAAATTTTGACTCATTTTTTTATTAAAGTAGCAGCCTTATGATAAAGGCTTGGTCATACATTTATAAATAAAACCTCAATGAAACAGTAATTCTGGTGCTACTGAACAGTTCAATACAGTAGGCTAAAAATATTACCAAATCAATCCAGGGTAGAAAGGCTTATGAAGTTATTAAAATTTCTTTTTTTTTTTCAAAACAGAGGTTTACATGCTGTTGTCACTCACAAACCCTGCATGTAATAGAAAGATATTTATTAAAATAATCAGACATGGGGGCAAGTGAAAGTAGAATAAGCCAGTTTGAGAAATGATGGATTGTACTGTGAGTTTCTAGAATGTATTTTTTACACAAAAAATTGCAATATTGTATACTGGATTTAAAAATATATTATATGTGATGAAGTTTGAGTATTTAGTGTTTTTACCAATTAAGTCAGCAGGAAAAGAAAATCATGTGGCAATGAAAACTGCTGCTAATAAAAACTCTGCAGTGCCAGCACTGCAAACAAGGATTTGAATATCAAATAAAAGAACCTGGCTGAACCTTTAAATTGGAATTATGGAAGTGAGAGAAAATTTAATAGGGACTTACAGCAATAACTATCATTATAAACCTGAGATTTATCATCAAGAAAGGAGAGAAGTAGAAACATGTATGTTATGTTCGGCCATACTTAATGAGGTGCTCTAATGAAGAAAGGAAAAACACAGCTGAAACCTACAAGATTAAATATTCCTACTGCAGATAAGCAAGTATTAATCCATTGTATAAGCTACTGTTAAAGTCTTTCTGGAAAACTGATTGCAACTTTGGTCAGGCAGTTTAAAAAAATGAATAAACAACAACAAAAAAACCCACTCCAAAAAACCATGGATTCCAGCTGCCGTAGATGCAGAGGAAGGTCATTCAGAGGGGCAGAGAGTTTCTGTCATTCTAAGGCAGACCGGAAGGAACTTGGCTTGCTCCCTCTGGCAAAGCGAAGTTTATATAGGGCTGGAAAGGCTGTTTTTGTGCTGATTGGATTGTGGGTTAGTGATGTAGAGGGTGAAGAGATAAGATAAAGGGTTCCATGCCACAAAACCAGAAGGTACAGCTGTCTGTAAATAAATTTTAATTACAGATTTGAAGAAAGTTTCCTTAAGAATAGAGCTTTAAAAGGCTTAGAAATTGGGCAATCATCCACAACATTTTTAGTATGGGACAAGATAGATTTATGAATTGGTTTATGTGGCGTGATTACTGGAGATAGCAGGGGTCTAGGTTTGATGACTCAGAGGTGACTGACAGTCCTGCAGTGCATTGAATGTTCTACCTATATGCTGGGGCTCAAGGGGATCAATTTATTTCATTATTTGCTACAAAAATACAGATTTCAAGCTATGCAGCAGACTGCCCAGAAGGAATAGGAAAAAAAAATATGCACTCACTAGTTTTTTTTTCTCTCAGGTGACTTCGACCAAATGGTGTGGGATTGCAAGGGAATAGATTGAGGCTTGACAGGGGATGAGGTCCTTCAAACATTCCTCAAAGTCACCTTCCATCTCAGAAGCAGGTTTGAATACCTAGATTTATTTCAAAGCTACTTTGCTTCAAGTATCTCAGATTCTCTTATCTTTATTTTTAAACTGTATCCTGGGTTCAGAAAACACATCTTACTGAACTACCTTTATTACTCTCCTGCTACTGATAGATTTCAAGAATTTGGAGCTCTTCATGATCTGTTTTTTACCTTCACTAAGTCCAGTGTTTTCATCTGTACTTTTTTTTTATCAATCAAACTAGACATCTTAATTGAACATGCCTAAACTGAACCTGTCTATGAATAGGGAAAGGAGCAGGTGTATGAAATTCGCAACAGGAAAATACTCATGTTCCTCAACATTTTCCCATTTTGATGAGCTGGCCCATGCCACTCAGCTTTCTGTTTCTTCTCTCAAAGCAAATTGAACATTTTTTTCCACATTATTAATGGACAAATTCATAACCCTAGCTTCCACTTTCTGTGTCACTCGGTGACACTTTCCAGACACCCAAGTGGCTACATACTCTCAATCTTTCCACTGCCTCCCAAAAAAAATAGGATGCCAAGATGTGCTGTGTGAAATGAAGCAGGACTTTTGTGTGTGAGGGAAGAGTGGTGACAGTGAATAAGTAAATAAAAGGACAATAAAACCTTGATTTCATGCTAAAATACTTCACAGTGTATGTATAAAAGGTGCTTCTTGCTGCTGAACCTTCATGAACAAGGCCCTGTAGGAAACACAGGGATTGTCTCAGTGGTTTAGCCAGCCACTGGAGATACTTCTTTTGCTGTATCTACACTGGAGTTGCAGCAAAGACCTACCTGAGCTAGGATTAGGTTAACTGCCTCACACAACAGCAGGAATCCAACTAGGGCAACAACATGCTTGTGCAGACTGAGCAAGTCACCCCTTTTGGGGGGATACGTAGCCCATGCTCAGCTCCTTGCTACTGCAGCTAAGCTGCTATCCATCATAGCGCAGTTGGAGAAGTGACTGTGCTATAGACACTGTCTTTGTTTGTAAAGCTTGATAAAGTTAGGCCTACAGCTGGTGCTGAGAGGCTGTTTGAGAGCCATGATTCAGTGTGGAACTCCCATCCTCCTCTGAATTCCAAAATGATGGAAGGGTAATATCCTTGCACCATTTGCTAATGCTTCTTCCTGTGATGCCATATAACAATAAATCTAGTTCAGCATCTTCTAGTTGATAAAAGTTGTTTATCTCTGGCTGAGATGTTGGATTTGATTTACATTAGACTGATTTTTCTTTTGTATGAAGGTCAGCCTCATTACCTCTTTATAACAATCCTGGAGAATGGATTTAATTGGGATTGTACTATAGCCCAAAGTTTTTTGTATTTTCCAACAAAAGTCACTAGTAAATGTAACACAGGATGGCAAGCACATAGGCCTAGATAAGGCATTAGAATATTTCCTAACTCCTCCTGCTGTGGAAGTGGGTTTACCTTCCTACAGACTTCTACTGGTTGACTGCAGTACCAAAACACAATTTTGTACCTGACAGAGTTGTCTGGTCCTGAGACCAAATGGAACTGGGAAATACACTTTGAAGTTCTCCAACCTTGCTATGAAGAATGCTCTCATTAAGCCTGTCTGTTGGGAATGGTCCCTGGTCCATGTGAACTGCCAGTCCACACCCAGAAAGTGTACAGCGAGTGCTTATGGACCCAGAACAACTGACGGTTTTGCAGGGAGGATGACTGAGTGCCTAGATCTATGTTCTAGTACTGCTAATTGCAAATGCTAACATAACCTGAGTGTCCTGCACTGATGAAAAGTTCATAATCTCATGTGGTCACCATGCTACCCTCTCTCTACCCTACTAAGAACTCTTCTCTAGTGTCTGCTCTGAATATACAGTTAGCAGGAAGAACTTGTAAAAATCTTTATGATGGTGGAAGATTTCCATTTCTTCCTCTGTCCTCACTTTCCAAGTAGAACAACATTGGTCTTTTTTTTTTTTTCTCTGTAGATTTTCTTTTACAGACCTCTTGCTGCTCTTACTGCTCACATTTCCTTGCCTTTTCACTGGTTTATGTTCAAGAATACAGGTTGGGATGCAGTGCTCCAGGAAACCCTTCACTGGCACTCTGCATGACAGAAGAAGTGTCTTTGTCTTATTGTACACCCCATTTCTGTAATGCTTTCCAAAATGAATGTTGCCTTTCTTCTGCAGAGCTAGATAGCTGCATACATACCAATTTTGTGACCCCTGTAAGCTGGGCTCTTTCACCAACACACAGCTGTCTAGCTGATTGTTATCCCCATTGATTTGTTCTGTAATAGTTTCCTGGGAATAAACCCTTCGCATACCATTTGAGGCAAAGACAGGCTAAATTAATCTTGTTGGTTCTGGACAACCACATCACCAGTTCATTTTAAAATTTGTTTTGGTCTTCCACAACTTCTGTGACCTCTATAACTTCTCATTAACCATTTTACAGCCGTTCATAAATGAAAATATGGAGCAGACTAAGCAGAGGAGAGACTCGTAAAGCAACTCATTTGAAATGTCTTCCCATTCTGTTTCTCTCAGTGTTTTTTAGCAGTCACTTGTGGACTGCTTTTATGATATTTTAAGCTAGGCCCGATTCCCTCAGGTAACTGTGGGAATGGTGTGCAAGAAAGCACCAGAATTCTCCCCAGAGCACAGCTATGTCTTAAAAACAAAGCGTATTCTTCCTTTCTCACTAGACATGTATCTGATCTTGGTAGGAAAATAGTTTTCCTACACAAAGTCAGAAAGAGGTGACCTGGGCATGCAGTATTGGTTCAAAAAGTTCATCCTTGTGGACGCCCTAAAAAATATATGCTCAGGTGTTTCAGTTAATATATGTTGAGCTGACCTGCCACCGTACAGCTTCTTATTGCAAAAAATAGCTGGGTTGTGTTTCTCTGTATGCAGTAATCATAGAATCATAGAATTAACTGGGTTGTAAGGGACCTCTGAGATCGTCAAGTCCAACCCTTGATCCAACACCACCATGGTTACTAGACCATGGCACTAAGTGCCACATCCAGTCTCATCTTAGAAACCTCTAGGCACAGTGAATCCACCATCTCCCTGGGCAGCCCATTCCAATGTCCGATTACTCTCTCTGTAAAAAATATCTTCCTAATATGCAACCTAATGTTGTGGT
Source organism: Corapipo altera (assembly GCF_003945725.1). NCBI lineage: Eukaryota > Metazoa > Chordata > Aves > Passeriformes > Pipridae > Corapipo > Corapipo altera. The sequence continues at coordinate 10,759,495 of NW_020884890.1, read as the reverse complement.
TGATGCTGTGACCCCCTGGAGATAACCTTCTCTGAATTACAGATCTTGCTTGCCCATTATAGGTAACATTTGTGAACGGGTAATATATGAAATTGACTGATGTAACTCCTATTTTAAATAAATTATTACCGTAACAGTAAAAAGAAAGGAAGAAAAGGAATTGTTTTGTTGTTCTTATGGTAATGACTGCATTAGAAATGCATACAAAGAGCATCTCAGTGACTTAAGCCATTGCTCATACAAACTGCTGGCTCTCGGCTTTTTGTGATGGCTTTTTTGTTTTCTCTGTTGTGGTTCTTAAATGGCTGTAACCTCTGGTTGTTGGAAAGACAAAACCTTGGACCTGTGAGCAGCACTATACTGAGCCCCTCAGAACAGAAAAGACAGGATGCTTGTGACTACTGGGAGTTCATTCCAGGTAGAAACCTGTTACCTGAGCGATGACTCTCACATTGGGATACACTTCCAGTTTTGCCATTTGTCCTCTAGCTGTTCGACTGTGTTTAGAAAGTCCACAAAGGAAAGACCAAGGAAGAGATCAATTTGTATCTTGGTGCTAATTGGTCAGCACTTTAAGACATGTAGAATGAGAATTTTTTTGGTGGTTTGGATACATAGTTCCAAATGCAAATCAGGGAGAGATAAGAATCTGAGACAGTGTAGGAGGTGAGTGGGTATGGAAGCATTAGTCCATCATTGAAGCAAAAGTTAGTCCTGCACATGTTAACCAAATAATTTCCATTTTCTTATTATTTGTGGGATCTGCTTAGTGCACTAATTTTTAAACTCATGAGTACTCCTGGGATTGTGTTTACTGCACAGTTGAGACCAAGAGAGAATATTTTTATTCAGCTCCTCTTCAGTGTTTTAATCCCCTTGCCTGAAATATCTATCAGATTGGCAGAAGCATAAGGGACTGATTCTGAGAGCCATTGGATGCTGAGTTGACCTCCTTTGAACAAGGTTTTAATCCATTTTGCTGTCACAAGACTAAATGACAGTAAATTTTCCTTTCCCTATTTCTATTCTTTTACCAGTATGCAGAGCTTACTATGCAGCATGTGCTATTTTTATTCATGAGTTGAGATGAACTTAACAAAACTACTTATAACTGCAGTTTACAAAACTGATTTCCATGCTATCATTTAGAAAGTGGTACATTATGTCTTTTGTTAATTAAAGTAGAAAATATAGATTTAAGGGCTGCTACAAAGCAGGTTTAAACAAAAAAACAAAAACCCCTAACAAACAAACAAAAAAACCAAAGAAAAAATCCAACAACAAAAAAATGCAAATTAAAAGCAAAACTTCCATTTTACCAAGCTGTTGTTTATCTCACACTACAATGTTTGATATGTAATTATGAGATGTTATGATGTAAATTAATCCCCTTTTATCATTCAGCCATCATGCCATAACAAAAAATACACTTAAGAGTTTCTTTACAGTTAATTACTTTTTTAATATTGTTTGTTTTTTTCAAAGGGAAAAGCCTTCTCTCTTGCTGGTGATTTTGGCTTGTTTGGAGTTCTTTATGTGGCTACACATGAAACTATAAAGCACTTTTCAATTTGGAGCTGTGTGCAAATGACACTCTTCTGACATGCGCAATCTTCCTTTCCTTTCTAGGCAAGGAAGGAAATAATCAAAATAGTACTTCAGTGTACATTGTCTTCTTTACAGATACATATCAAGAATTTACATGTGCAGTTACTCACAGCAGTGGTCTCAATATTGTGCCTGTCTTGCACACCAAACGTGAGCAATTTGTATATTTGGAAGAATACTGTTTGTACTTGCTGAATTTTTAGCCAGAAGCTGCTTATGGAGGACTTTGACAATCAAATTTAATTTCTAGTACCTTGTTCCTCATTCTCAGAAATGAAACTGGCTTTCTCAAAGTGTTGGGAAAGAAGATGTGGTGGGTTTACCTTGCCTGGATGCCAGGTGCCCACCCAGCCACTCTATCACTCCTCAGCCAGACAGGGGAGAGAGTAAGATGAAAAACAACTCATGGGTATGGATAAGGCACTTTATTAAAGCAAAAGCAAAGGAAAAGCTTGTGTGTGCAAAAGCAAAGTGAAAAATAGCAAGGTTTATTCTCTACTTCCCATTAGCAGCAATGACTGGCCACTTCTGAGAAGCAGGGCTTCAGCACGTGTAATAGTTCCTTAGCAGGTGGCCATTGGAGATATTGAATGCCCACCTTCCTGGTCCTCGCCTCAGTTTTTATATCTGAGCTAATGCCATATGGTCTGGAATATCCCTTTGGTCAGTTTAAGCTACAGCACAATGGTTATTTATTAAATATATTTTTAAACCATAATTAGAAATTTTAAGGATTAGTTTGCCTGTCATAATGAAACAAATTAAATATCCCCATTCTTCTTTTATAGAAATACAACTGCTTTCGGAGTGACTCAAAAAGGAAAAAAAAACAAACCAAAAAACAACTACTAACCAGGCCTGCCAGCTTGACACTGTGTACACTATGAGAACTCCTAGGTCTTATCAAGTGTTTATAATTTCATATTGAAAAGGATGACAGACTTCCTACCCCACAAGTGCTACCAGGTGCTTAAAAAAGAAAAGTACTTCAAAATACAGCCTTATTTCAAGCCTGAAGATTTTCCAGCTTTTTCAAATATCAGCAACGATGGAATTTCACCTTCTTAGATCTCACCTGCACTTTTACTCTCAATAATGGTTCTTCTGCAGCAGAGTACATCTACCTATGTATACTGAAGTCAGTGAGGTATTTTTTATAATTGCCTCTGATATAAGTAGGTGCCTGTCTGTGTTTACCAGCTGTGTCTGGCTGAGCCCAGAGTGGTGGTGAACAGAATTACATCCAGCTGGCAGCTCAGTACTGGCATGAACCCTGTTCAGTATCTTTATCAATGATCTGGATGAGGTGATTGAAGGCACCCTCAGTTGGTTTGCAGTCAAAATTAAGCTGGGTGGAAGTGTTCAACTCCTGGCGGATACGAATTCTCTACAGAGGGATCTAGATAGGTTGGATCAATGGGCTGAGGCCAATTATATGAGGTTCAACAAGGCAAAGTGCCCAACCTGCCCTTGGGTCACAGCAACTCCATGCAGCTCTACAGGCTGGGGGTAGACAGGCTGGAAAGATGCCTGGTAGAAAATGACCTGGAGGTGCTGTTTGACAGCAGCTGAACATGAGCCAGCAGTTTGCCCAGATGGCCAAGAAGGTCAATGGTATCCTGGCCTCTATCAGGAATAGTGTGGCTAATAGGACCAGGGCAGTGATTATCCCACTATACTCGGCACTGATGAGGTTGCACTTCAAGTCCTGTGTCCAGTTATGGGCCCCTCAATTCAAGAAAGACATTGAAGTGCTGGAGTGTGTCCAGAGAAGTCTGGTGAAGGGTCTGGAGCACAAGTTTTATGAGGAGGGGCTGAGGGAGCTGGAGGTGTTCAGTCTGGAGTAAGGAGCCTCAGGGGGGACCTTATAACTACAACTACCTACAAGGAGGTTGTAGCCAGGTGAGGGTTGGTCTCTTCTCCCAAGTAAAAGCATTATGACAAGCAGAAATGACCTCAAGTTGTGCCAGGGAAGGTTTAGATTGGACATTATGGAAAATTTCTCCATTGAAAGGGTGGTCAGACATTGGAACAGACTGGCCAGGGTGGTGTCACCATCCGTGAAGGTATTCAAAAGGTATGTAGATATGGCACCTACAGACATGGTTTAGTGATGGACTGCCACGGCTCATGGGGGTAGAGGACAATGGGACAGGGCACTGCAAAAAGGGTCTGGGACGCAGTTGAGGTGAAGGAAGCAATGCCGAGTTTATTAAGATGAGCAAGGACTTATATAGGGTTGGGACAGGGGTTGGACTCAGGAGAGGGGAGGAGAGAGGGATTGACAACTCAGGGAGAGCAGGGATTGGATCTCAGGGGAAGGATGGGTAGCAACTCTGGGTATCTAGGGGAAAGGACCAATGGGAGCTACCTCTGCACTGCACCAAACAACAACCAATCACAGGCAGACGAGCGGGAAAGCAGGGGGGAACAACAGGTTTAGGTGGGAAAACTGTGAGGGGAAAGGAAGACAATATGGAGGATAGGATTTTTTAAAACAACAACCAGGGGTACACACAACATTACAACAGTATAATCATAAACTGGGGATAACTGGGGGCAACAGGGGTAAACTGTCCAATCCAGATAAAGTCCTTTTAGGTATATAATGTCCATTCCGGTAATAAAAAGTCCATTCATGGGTCATAGATCTTTCTCCACACCTGAAATCTCTCCCACTCATCTCTATCTTCTCCAACAGTGGACTTGTCCGCGCTAGGTTAACAGCTGGTCTTGAAAATCTCTTCCAATCTCAATGATTCTGTAATTCTATGATTCTGTGGTGAAAAGAACTAATGGCTATAAGCTCAAGCTTGTTAAATACAAATGAAAACCAAAGAACATTCATTATTTGTAATCAATGAGAAACAAATTACCAGTGCTGGTAGCAGATTCTTAATTTTTAGATAACTTCAAATTATGACTCGATGGAAGATATACTTTAACAGAACACAAGTTATTTGGTTTCATATAATCAATCACTCTTTATTTGCAGTTGTTAATAGGAGTATTAAATCTTTTCAGCCACTAAGGTTCCAGAACGATATTCCATTTCTTTTTCTGTATAATACCAAATGTAATTTTATTGCTTAGTGTTTTTTTGGTTTTGTTTTAGGTTTTTTCAGCAGTGATTGTGGAAGGAAATGTGCCTGAGAAACTACAGTATAATAAATAAATAAATAGCACATATTAAATACATTTTCAAACACGGCTTTATTTCCCCTCAAGAGGTTTGAATCTAATATTCGTTCAAATTTCAGCATTTTTGCATTCTTCCTCTACTGCACTGACATACTCAAGTATGTCATATTAAAACAGCAAACGCAAGAGTAATTTCCATTATTATTCCAAGCAAACAAATTTCATTGGAACCAGTGAAACTAACACATATACCATCATAGGGATTTGTTTTCTTCATTGCCTCATTTCTTCCCAACAATAACCCAGTGCCTTCCCTAAGCCCTGCCATGATAACCCACCAGATATCCCCTTGTATCATTGTCTAACTTCCCCTAGATTATCTCCATTTTCCCTCTTTCTTTGGGCTTGAGAGGCTCATCATTCCATGCTCATGATGCACCTATGTCTTGGTTGTGTACCTCTTTCTTCATGGCTAGGCAAGGGCTGTGCGTGGGTCAGAGTGGCCCCTGTGTCAATTTATCAGCCAGCTAATGCCCCTAACCAGGTTAGGTTCCCTCCGCAACCCTTCTCTCAGCACAGGACATTATTTAGATCTCTCTCATCTGCATGGCCACAGACTTTATTTGTCATTGATAGTTTGCCTTTCTGTCAGATGGGCTTGTAGTCGTCACACGATAGATGGATGGACAGAGACAGAAAGATCACGTAAACTGCATTCCCCTGGGAAACCAGACTGAAACCCCATAAGGTATGTATTACAGAACACACTAGATTAACTTTTCCTGCCTGCAAATGTGTTTAAACCATAAATTTTCCATGGAAATATGCAAGTTAGTGAGAAGCAAAACAAAGTAAACTGCAGATGAGGATGATACACTGTTTGTATCTCCAGGAAAAAAATTCTTCTTTCCACAGACAAGTACTTTCTTGTTATTTTCTTTACCATCAGATATTACAAAAATTTCAGGAAATATTCAAATTGATTTCAGAAGCTTCATTCTTCTACCATTTAAAGACTGGAAAGAATTAAGAAGTTTTTCTTCAAAAGGCTGAAAAGTCTAAGCTAAGTATAGAGTTACATGAAATCTATTATTTCTTTACATGTACTTTTCCTGAGTGTCCATGTCTATGTTATTGTCATCAGCAAGTCCTATGAAGGTAACACCTTGGAATAATACATCAGATCAGGTGCTAAATATGCAGTACTGCTAGCTTCTAGTTAAAAAAAAAAAATAAATTGAGGCAACAGGAATCTTTGATTTCCTTTATAAACTCATTTAAATCAACCCTAAATTAATTTTTACAATTGCAGTGTTAAAACTGCTTTTATATTATTTAAAGTATTAAGAATGCAAACAATGACAATGACGTCAAAGATATGAAAGTCTGAAGCTACATGATGAATAACTTTACATGGTGAAAATCCTTTTTGATAGACCAGTGTTTGCAGATCTCCATGTAAAATGATTGCTAAAGGCGTTAATGTAAACAAAAGGAACATCATTCTGAAGTCCACTTCTAAAACACTCTTAATTAAGCGCCCTGTTCCCTGAGATCCTCAGAGGAAAGTATTATAAAGTAGAGCCTAGAAAATACAGATTTAAACATAATTTGGATTTGAACTTATAAGACATAATTATCACTGTGTATATGTCAACTTTCTAGTTTCCTACACAGAACTAACTGGCAAACAAAACTATATGGGGCCAACTAATTTATTTTAGGTATTTCACATTCACTTCCACATTTTTACATGGCTCTATTTTTTAAAGAACTATTGTCATGGAAATTAAAATCTATTCCTCCTTTTTTTTTAATTTTTTTACAGGTAATTTTTTTTAACTAGAACTGGTCTCTCTCTGCTCATTAAGCATTTTTTTTCTCTACCAGACTCAATGTCAGGTAGGAGGACAAAAATATTGCATATTAATGATAATAAGTAGTACGTCTAACCCAGTTGGCATGCTAGATTATGTTTTCCTGAGAAAATGCGCCCCCTTTGAGGACAAAAGCAGATAATATTTTTTTTAAATTGAATAAATCCCTCCTATCTTGCACACACGAGGAGTTTTGGCTTTTTCAGTGCTTATCTGATCCTCTTTATAGCATTTTAAAAAAAAAAAAGTTACTTTGATTGCACCTGCTTCTGGTGTCTGAGTTTTGGCCTAAAATAAGGAACAAAGAGCAGGTATAGCAGAATTCTGAGAGACTTTACTCCCACGTGAATATAAACTCATTAGTTCTCTCTTATTTCTAAATAAACACAAAATACAAATGTTGGAATGATCATCCGCCTTGGCCAAGAATCTTCTACACCCTAAAGGGTGTAAATGGACGTGCTCATGGCTCTTCTGAGAAGAATAATAGAAGTTAAAAGGATCTTGATAGAGCTGTAAAAGAATTAGTGAAAACTGAGTGAAGAATTTGTTCATTTGGGTTAAAGCAGACCTGTGACAATAACCTGCATGAACTCAAACAGTTCCAACAGGAGCTTAAAGCCATTCCTTATAAGTGAAGCAGAGGAAACTGTTGGGCCTGGATCTCCCACATCACAGAAGCATCTTCAAATGACTGGGAAAGTTTTTTCTGTCAACCCGTTTGGGAAAATACTGCAGGAATTTGAAACCAAAAACACCAAAGTCTTTAGGTTTGTAGCTCTCATTGGAAAGCTAAGTAGGAGTTGCAGACTTGATTGCTCGGGAAACTGCTTCTTAATTCTGAGTTGTGCTGCCATTCAGAGGGACCTTAAGAGGCTGGAAAAATGGGCCAAGAAGAATGAGGTTCAACAAGGACATATGCACAGTCCTGTCCCTGGGGAGAAATAACCCAGTATATGAATACAAGCTGGGGACAATCAGCTTGAAGGCATCTTGGCATAAAAAGACCAGGGGGTCCAGGAGGACAACCAGTTGACCATGAGCCAGCAGTGCATCCTCACAGCAAGGATGGCCACAGCCTCCTGGATTGCATTAGAAGAAGCATTTGCAATAGTGAAATACACTTGGAGAGCTGGGTCCAATTCTGGGCTCCCCAGCAAAATGCGTGGACATCATGGAGACAGTTCAAAGAAGAATCATGAAGATGGTTAAGGACCTGAAGCACATGACATGCAAAGAGAGGCTATGAGGGCTGGACCTGTTCAGCATGCAGAAGAGAAGGCTCAGGAGGATCTTGACAGTGTGTATAAATATCTCATGGGAGGTATTAAAAATGATGGCTTTTTTCAGCAGTGCCCAGTTACAGGACAGACAATGAGCACAAACTGAAATACAGGAAATTCTATTTAGAATAAGGTTGGGGTTTTTTTACCATGATGATGGTCAAACACTGGAATGATTTGTCTAGACAGGTTGTGGAGTCTCTGTCCTTGGAGCTACTCAAAGCCTGACAAAGGCCCTGTGCAAACCTGTTCTAGGTGACCCTGCTTGAGCAGGGGGATTGGACAATGACCCTGTGAGTCCTGCTCTGGAGGCTTCTACACAGGACTGACTGACCAACAATCACGGTTTTGCCTCCTGTCATATTTTTAATGTTCCATAATATTCAGCAATTTTCTGTTTGTTTTTAACATAATTTCCCTCTAATATTTTTATCACAGATTTTCATGTTAAACTTTCTAATCAACACCAATTACACACATTTCAGGAAGGGAAGATGCATTAGGTCTAATGTAACACTTGTAACATAAAAAGTGCCAATGAGTAGGAGCTGACAGCTCACCCTTGGGAAAATAAGGAAATTAGGCTTAGAGTTGCATTTTAAACTTGGAGTTTACTAGTTAAATTCCTAGCAGGACAGTGATTCAGTACATGCATTCAGCTAACCAGAGACAAGATATCTTAAAAACAACACCTTGTTACAGAATGGGAAACATGGTATGAACTATTAGTTTTCCTTCCTTTTCCTCCTATTAGCTTATCTATCCCATTTTTAACTCCTATATCTATCAAGGAAAGAAGAAAAAGAAACAACAAACATACAGTTTTCATTATCATGGCTGTGACATGTTACAAGCATATGCACAGACTGGATCATCTCATTAAATTCTGACGACACGTTGTGCTCAGATGCCTCCTGCTTCTTCACAATGTACCCCTGACCTTTTCCAGCCACTCACCAGAAATGAATACAAGTTGGTACAAAATCAATACCAAATAATTTAAAAAGGCATAGCAAGCCTGCATAGTTCAGCATGTCCTGCTCTGTCAGAGAGACACATATAACTCCCTCTCATGGAAAAAGGTTACTTTCACCTTTCTAGTGGTAGCTCTGGGAGTGTTCTCCATCATTCCCTTCCACTGCAAACTTGATATTTGTTCCCAGAGAAACTCATGTCATTCCCCTTCTGAATCCTACCTTTCAGGTAGCAAAACATAAAAATGTGGGAATTTTTATTTAGTTCCATTCTGTGTCTGTTATATCACCACCCACTATCTTGTCCTTAAACACTTGTTTTTGATGAACTGTGCTTATGAAAAAGAAAGTGCAAGCTAGAGTTCAATGAATAATGGAAAGAACTAAATTGCAAATATTTGATTTAAACTTTTGGGGAAATATTTCCTTCTATAAGATGTGAAAGTAATGAAAAATGAATAATGTATGGAAAAAATATCATTAAATGCATTGAGAGAGTTATTTGAGGAATATTATTCAATAATCCTTTAGGGAAACTAAATGCCCTAGATGTCATGATTCTAACTTGTCATACATCAGTTTTCCACATACCAATCAAATCTTTATATGCCATATTTGAGGCTGTTACTGCAGAATAACTTAAAGAACAAAAAGATAGGTTGGTAACAGCCATTACAGAGGATGATTTTAGAAAAAAGAGACCCTGTGATTTTAGAAAAAAAGAGGCTCCTTGAAGAAGATTGCTTCTTTTCTTTGCACTTTGCATACTGACAGTTCATTATACTGAGTGGTCACTCCTACTACTGTTCCCAGGATACTTGTGAAATTATCTTGGTCTCAAAACCTGGGAAATACTAATTCTTTGTAGTTCAGTATATGGGCTTTTGATGAAAACAATCAAGAGATCCAGGAACTGTTGAGGAAGAAGAGAACCGCTCACCAAGCACACCTTGCACTGCCATCCTGTCACACAAGAAAAACAGCCTTTTGTCTTGCACGCAGCAGGCTCCAACAGAAACTCCGTGACATCCAGAACAAGTGGTGGATCAATCTAGCTGAAAAAACTCAGTTATGCGCAGATACGGGTGATCACAAAGGATTCTATGAGGCCCTGAAAACAGCATACAGGCCTAAATACCAGGTACAAAGCCCTCTACTCAGTGATGATGGTCAAACGCTTCTGACAGATAAAACCTCCATGGTCTGAACACTTTCAGACTCTTTTCAGTACCAACCGTGTAGTCCAAGACTCAGCAATTCAGTCCATCACACAACAACCAGTGGACTACGGATTGGATACTGCCCCTACTTTAGGAGAAACCCTCAAGGTCATACAGCAGGTGAAAATTGGCAAGGCAGCTGAGGTTGATGGAATTCCACCCGAAGTCTGGAAACATGGGGGCCTTGCACTCCATGCTAAATTTCACAAGTTTGTGGTGCGCTGTTGGGAACTAGGTGAACTACCATCAGACCTTTGTGATGCAGTCATCATCACCCTGTATAAGAAGAAAGGTATTAAATCAGACTGCTCAAATTACTGTGGTATTACTCTGCTCTCCATTGCTAGCAAAATCCTGGCAAGAATACTCTTGAACAGACTAATACCCACTATAGCAGAAGGAATTCTACCTGAAAGCCAATGTGGTTTCAGAGCCAACAGGAGTACCACAGACATGGTGTTTGTTCTCAGACAACTGCAAGAGAAGTGTAGGGAACAGAATAAAGGTCTCTATGTAACCTTTGTCGACCTCACTAAGGCTTTCAATACTGTGAGCAGAAAAGGTCTATGGCAGATTTTGGAACGTTTAGGTTGTCCCCCCAAGTTCCTTAAAATGATCATCTCACTCCATGAGGATCAGCACGGCCAAGTCAGATATGGTGATGCACTTTCTGAGCCCTTTCTAATAAAGAATGGTGTGAAACAAGGCTGCATTCTCGCACCAACCCTATTCACAGTCTTTTTCAGCATGATGCTCGAAAGGGCCACGGCAGACCTCAATGATCAGGATGGTATCTAAATCCAATACCGTACTGATGGAAGCCTATTCAACCTAAGGCAACTGAAGGCCCACACTAAGAACTTAAACCATCTTGTCCAGGAGCTGCTTTATGCTGATGACGCTGCCCTTGTTGCCCACACAGAAGCAGCTCTGCAGCGTTTAACATCCTGCTTTGCAGACGCTGCTGAGCTCTTTGGGCTGGTAGTCAGCTTAAAGAAGACAGAAGTTCTCTATCAACCAGCACCTCAGGAAGTCTTCCATCATCCCCATATCACCATTGGCCAATCAGAGCTCAAATCAGTCCAGCAGTTTAATTACCTAGGTAGACTCATCTCCTCAGATGGTAAGATAGACAACAGGTTAGCAAAGGCATATAGTGCTTTTGGAAAACTCCATAAAAGAGTATGGCGTAATGAACACTTGAAGAAAAGTACAAAGATCAGTGTTTACAGAGCCATAGTGCTGTCTACTCTTTTATATGGTTCTGAATCATGGGTCATCTACTGCCACCACCTGCGACTCCTAGAACGCTTCCATCAATGCTGCCTCCGTACAATCCTAAACATCCACTGGTCAGATTATGTGGCCAACACATCTTCTAGAACAAGCAGCAATCACAAGTATTGAGGCCATGTTGCTGAGAACACAGCTGCGCTGGGCAGGGCACGTCTCCAGGATGAAGGACCACCGCCTCCCTAAGATCTTGCTTTATGGTGAACTTGCCACTGGCTGCCGCAAGAGAGGACCCCCAAAGAGAAGATACAAGGACTCCCTGAAACAACATCTCAGCCTTGGCCATATTGATCATCATAACTGGTCTACTCTGGCCTCCAATCGGGAGGCCTCGAGACACACCATCTATAACGCTGCCGATGCCTTTGAGAAAGCACGCAGGATCACTCTTGAGGAGAAAAGACAATGCAGAAAGAATCGTGTCTTGCAGAATATACCACCTAAGGAGTCCTTCTGCTGTGCCTTTTGTAATCGGTCATGTCTATCTCTTATTGGCCTTATTAGCCACCAGCGTGTTTGTAACAAATGTGGATAGAGCCTTTCCCAAATCTTCGTTCGCGAAGCCTAGCCATGATGATGACGAGTATATGGGCTACTGGCAGACTGCGAACATATTTTCTGGAGCTAGGAGCAGGAATACTCCTTTAAGTGCACTTGTAGATTCTGTGTCTTGAAGTTTGATTTCCCTATATGTCACTTTTTTATCTGTAAAACATGCTCAACAGACAAGGTTTTTAATATATTTGTGTACCATCTAGTGCAATGGAGCATTAGCAACCAGGAGCGCCGCAAGCAGAGTGAGCATGACAGTTTGGGCAGCGGCTCATGTGGAAGAGCAGCAGGAAGGGTGCTGAAGAGCAGTTTGACCAGGGAGAAATGGTATCCATTCAGCAGAAAGCCATGGCCTCTCTAAGCTCCACACCCACCACGACTGATGCAGCTGCCCAGAAAGAGCTCTGGGGTGAACTTGCTGCCACCCAGGTGTCAGCTGCAGGGTGTGCCCTGCTCTCAGGCACTCTTGTGGCACTTAGGGACATGGTTTGTGGTGGACTTGTCAGTGCCAGGTTAACGGCTGGACTCAGTGATACTAAAGGTCTTTTCTAACCTCAACAATTGTATGATTCTATGAAACTACTTAATTCCCCAATCTTAATTTCTTGTTTTGCTGGTTGATGCATAAAGACTCCAGGATTTAGAGTGCACATGGCTGCTCATCCCTCCTAGTTTTCCTTTTTGATCCTCTATAAAGGATCAAAATTGGCTAACAGTAGGGTGACTGCAGTTAATGGCACAGAGTCAGCCAAACCTCTACCAAATACAGATGCCAAACACTTTTCCAGGGAGGAATTAAAGACATTTTTCAGACTTGGGCTCAGCGTTGTTGCTGACCAGTAGCTATTCCCGTCTCTCGTTCATTCTTGATAAAGGCTGTGGTCCTGTCTGTGGACAAAGCCTCACTACCACCCATGGTATTGGCTCACTTTTCTCTTCGTTTTCTCATGGGTTTATCTACATTTCAAACTCAGAATCTCGACTTAGAGACTGAAAGAACCTACCTGAAGCAGAGTGCTCTCAAGGGCATCAGGCCACTGGATCTACAACTAAAGCAAAGAGAACCTGAAGGGGTGAGCTGCAAGAATATATTTTGTGCCTTAGGATAAAGTCATAATACCTCACTACTTCTTATGTCTGTTTCTACATCTCCTTCTCATGGTTTTTTCCAATTTTTATTGCTTGACACAAGACAGATATTTTCTTGGTGGACTCGTAGAGGCCCAGAAGGAGGAAAAGAAGGTTGTGGCCACTGCTATCAGCTACAAACCAATCTTCATTTCAAATAATTTTATTTTAAATCTATTTTTGAAACAAGAGTCTGATTTTTTGGGGAAACTCCAAAATCTTTAAGGGTGATATTGTATGCCATCAAGTAACAAAAATAGTGCCAACTTCTTAATAGTTTGTTTTTTTTAAAAATTGATGCTTAAAGCTATTACAACACTGCCTTGCTACAGCCTGGACCAATGTGATGTAATGTATGTTGCTCCACAGGCAAGTCGCTGTAGCTAATTTTCTCTAGTGTTTTGCTTTGGCACCAACAGCATCCCTCATTACTTACTTTATTAGTACATTTAAATACCCTTGTAGCACCATTAAGTTTGAAATGCCTTTATTCTTTGTTCAGCAATATTTGTGTTTAACATATTTTCTCAGCCCACCCTACAAGGTTCCTTACAACAGATGTCATGACACAGTTGAAGGAACGTGTACTAAATTGTAGGTAATGGTCCATGGTTATTTGTATTGTATAAGCTGTGGTTTCTATAGCTGCTGTACAACTGCTTCATGCCATTTGCTGATCACTTTCTGTAGCTGTCTCAGTCTAGATATTTAAAGCACACTGCACTGATTCTACTCAGCATAGCAATCTGACAATGGTTTGACATATGAACCAAGTTACAAATTTGGAAACAGGTTTGAAAACAGCTGTTAAGTCTACATATTCATTCTGTATCTACTACTGGCACAATGACCACCTCACCAAAATTTGAAACAGACGGTGATTCAGTCTCAGCAAAAAACTTGAAAGCATAACTGACATTGAGTGTAATTAGGCATGGTCTCAAGCTGGTGGCTAAATTGGGCTCCAGTGTGGGAACCCAGAGGCAGAGACAGCCAATACCTCTGTATTCTGTGCTTTTACCAAAAATCAGAAAACATCCATGGGTGACAGATATTCTGTTGAGGTTGGTGAAATTACCTGAGAGCTTTACCAAAGATAAATTTAACTTTTCTTTACTGAAGTCTTTCATTCTGACACAGAAGCACAGTTGCAGCATCTTGGCCTTTCAAATTTTGCCTTTATTGAAGCATTTCCTCTTCTGTCCTGAAATCTCTGCTTCTGTCATTGAAAATAATGATATTTGGTTTAAAGCCCTGGGGTTAAAGAGTGACAGTAAGCAATAATGTTTTGTAAATTTTAAAGCATTTGTGTATGTTTTTTTCCCTGCCACCCTCTGTTTTTTCCATCAGCAGCCATCCCAGCTGTTTTTTCTGGATTTGTTTGTTAGTGCAAGTTTGCTTTTCTAAGTGTGTAAGAGAGGCAAAAAAGCTTCACTGGTCCATTCTGCCTTCATAGCTGACTTTCCGAATGATTTTGGGCTTATGTGATCTGTTTTTCAGATTTTGCTTTTATAATTGTTCACTTGTCAGCTAATTTTGGCTGTATTTGACCAAAGAGTAGAAATCTCAAAGGTATTACATACCTAAAAACTAATTCTCCCTGGTTCCTTTTCCCCCCATGAAATACCCAAATTAGTTACTCCACTGAGAAGAAGGTTACAATGTTTGGCTGCATTATTAGACAGCAGAGAGTCCACCTGGGAGATGGTCTCTGGGAACAAGACCTCTGAAGTGGATGGATCTGCCACTTTCAGACACAGCTAGCTGCTACTTCAGCTTTTATGATAAAACTTAGAAGGTTGTAATAATTTTCAGCATTATTTTTCATGGAATTTTAAGGCCTTTCTGGTCTTGATGGGAACACAATAAAATCAAATAATTTACAGTGTACAAAAATTTCTCTATATTTGATTATTAAGCTCATTTATTTAAAATACAAGAAGGTACACAGAACATTAATTGCCTTCAGCTACTGCCATGTAATAACAGGCTGGGTTTTATTAGTTCATAATACTGCTCTTTCTGTCATAATCTGACATTATTTTCTACAAAAAAATGAATGAGAACAAATGTTCCCTTCCTCTCTTTTCTGTTCTTCTCAAATATCAGATACTATCCACGCTTTCTTTCAGCTCCAGCAAAGCTCCCAGAAACTGTATTTTGTAAGGAAGCAACGAATGCTTATTGTATATGAGAAGATAAATGTAAATTAGATCCAACGGAAAAAGAGAAATCAGATTCTTTACTGTGGAAAACCTGTGAAAATTGGCAAGAAGAAAAACTTACTGAGATCTTACCTCCAGGGTAGAAGGGATCTTCTAGGACTAAATATGCCCATTTTAATAATTAAGTGGATAAGTTTAAGTTAAGCATGGCCTAAGCAAGAAAAGCCCAGCCTCTTTGCGCCTAAGGTAGAGGCATTCAGGCTTGTTCTACTCTCACAGTGCATCACGAGGGGCCACAGTTTGCACTACGTATGCTGCTGCAGCAAAGAAGACAACTAATTTTACCCAGTTTGCTCAAAAAATTTAATTTTTCATTTAGGAGAAGTTCCATGGCTCTGTTCCAGCAGTTCATGGAATTGATGTGGCAATAAAATGGCTGTCATGCTGCTGGTAGGAAATTCTTACCCTCCTGGGAGCAGGGAGCCAGTGGCTGCAAAGGGAAGATAAAGCCATCCCATGCAGAGGCAGTGGGGAAATGGCTCCACAGGGCACAGTGGGGCAGTTTGTGAGGCACCAGCTGAGCAGGAGACATGACAGCTCTCCTCCTTCCATCTGGGGTGTTGGGCATGAAGAGGTTGGGCGTTGGGTCAGGAATGGTGCTGCTGCCGCCATGCTGTTTGCTCCTCTCAGGAAGCAAACAGGCATCATGGCACGGGCAGCTTGGAGTCATTGGCTGAGAATGGGCAGTTATGGGGCTCTTCTCCAAAGACAGCTCAACCCAACTGTTGTCCTGCCTGCTGTTCCAGGACAAAGAATGTTAAATGTGACTAATGTACACCTGTCAACCAGTGCGTCGTTCCATACGGGAGATCACAGAAAGGGGTGGATAATGCCAATAAAAGAGCATTTGCTACATGATCCAGCAACATTGACTTGGATGTGTGGATCAGATTTAATACTCAGTCTTTCATTTTTCTCCTCCTTTAGCATCATTGCTTCTAATCGTAACATATTATTAGTTAGCCCAATACGACAAGGTGTTAAATTAGGGAAAAAACAATGTTAGTTAGTTGGTTTTTTTTGTCTTCCTTGGATGCACTAAAAATTGTGGTAATCATAGCTATTAAATGAATAAAATGCATCATGATGCTGTAACTGTACAGTCTGATTTTATGACACTATTTAAACAAGAAAACAAAGATGAAAAGTTGGGGGGTTTTATATAAGCAAATATGGTTCAAATATCTGAAGCAAAAGCTTTTTCTTTCTTGCACATAACTAAAGGATTTAAAAGAACTGCCGAGAGTTATCTGCTTACTGCATTCCTAACATCACTGAAAGAGCCCATCAGACTGATATTTTATAGATAGTACAGTTTTATAGACAAATAATACTCCATGTGTTATATGATGTATCAAGAAAAAGAATGGTATATTGCATTTATATAAAATTCTTCTTCCAGTGCTGAGCTGACTTTTATACTTTCCCTGCAGCCAGAGAGGCAATGATCCAAAGCATGAACAGACTTAAATGCATTTACTTCAAGCAAAGGGTTATGACCTGGTTTAACTATATCCTGGAGACTAGTTTGACTGGCAAGTGTATCAGAGTTTGCAGCATTGGTGCCTTAATCCTCCAGGCCTTTCAATGATCTCTGACACTGTATTCACTCTGTCAGGGGTAATAAATGGTCCAGTGGATGATTAATTTTAAATACTATAACCATTGAATGTAAATTATTGATAGACACTACCTTATTTCTTTGAAGATAGCTTTTACTTCTATTACATTAAAAAATAAGCAAAATAACAGATGGATGTTCATTGATTTTGGTCCAATAAAAAAGGTTTAACTGAATATTGCATAAATTTTTATGTGAATGCTAACCTAAATTAGAACACAATTTTTGGTCTTATTTTTTTATTCTTGTATTTGATTTTGCAATTAAATCCATGTATTTTTCATGCCTAAACAAACAAACAAACAAAAGACTATACCCATGTTTTGGTGAATCATTTTGCAAATTAAATTTGCAAACTGTAAGTAGATGTTGCACAGTTTAATGTTAAAATACTGACCTTCTGGTGCAAAGTAGACAATTTCTTTAAGAGGGTGATTTTTCTTCTTCCTGTGTGTTTGGAACAGCGTAACCAGGGACTCAAGCTGTCACAAACACGTAGGAACATTGGAGGAGGGAAAAAAAAGTCTCTTTCTTACTGGCTACGAGAAAGAAGAAAATGGTTTGAGGCAGTCAAAAGCTCTACCTTTGCCTAATTTAAGAATACAGAGAAGGAGTCAAAATCCCTGGTCCTAGAAGCAGAACTAAGTAACTGCCTCCTTGCTTGACTGCAGGAGGAAACCTTAGACTACATATAGTGAGGCAGGGAAGGGCTTCAAAATCTTTCTCAAAACCAGCTTACTTACTGAGCCCAAAGCCTACCTGATAAGAAAACAGGGAAGGAGAGCATCTCCCCTATTGGCAGCTCACATGCCTGACGCAGAGGTGGAGAAAAATGTAGCTGCACTGGGGATCCATACACCACAGACTTTCCTTCCTGGCAGGCAGCTGCAGGCATAGTACTCAGCCCCAGCACTGGGTGAACTCCTACCTTTGCTGCAGTGGGCTGAGGCTGGAGCCTGGTTGAGGCACAGTGCTCTGCACTGAACTGTGTGTGGAAGGGGTGAACACCCAGCATGATGGGTTTTGCATACAATTAGTGGGAAAGCCTAGGGAGAGTACCCAGCTCTCTGTGAGCCATGGTTCATGATCAGGCCACCTTGTGTCTGTAATTTCAAGGCCTGAGGACTTTGTATCCCTTCCCAAGTCTCTCTGAAACTGTTGAGTTCCTCATGCTCACTATAGTATACTGGGACTCAGAGCCAATATGTCCTGGGACATGGTATGGGTTTCTGCTTCTCTGGGGCAGTGCACTTCATGATTTTAGTACCAGAAGTACTGCTTCTTACCACAGTGTAGAGAATTGAGAATTATGTTTCTGTATTTTGGATACCTACTCAGGAGTAATTGTCCTACAAGGAACAGCAGGAGTACCATTAGGTGGAGAAATTTCCCCGTCCTCCCCAGCCAGAAGCAGAGCAAACCTGTGCTGCTTCTATGCATTGAAGGACTCAAGGTTTGTCTTTCAAGTTTCCCTGCCTTACTGAGACCATCGATCATTTTTAGTGTATGTCATCTGTTAAGCACTGAAACAAACTCTGACATTCAGATTCAGAAGCTGCTGTAGATAGGGTTTCTGTTCTCAAAACCTGTCCCCCTCAGTCACTCTGAGGGACCATGTCTCTGCTTCAAAGGGGGCTGGAGATGGAGAGGCATGTGAGGATGCTGAGCTGTCAAATCACTTAGCTCCTCAGTTCGTTCCTGGGCTCTCGCATCCACACTGCATAGAAAATAGGGGTGTTTGTTTTGGTTCTTTTTGTTTTTCTTTTTTGTTTTGGTTTGGAGTTTTTTGTTTGGTGTTTTTCATTTGTTTGTGTTTTGTTTGGGGGTTTGTTTGGTTTTTTGTTTGGATTTTTTTTAAAATTTTTGTTGTTGTTGTTTGGGTTTTTTGTGGTTTTTTTTTCCCCTGAATTAAACCAGTTTGTTCTCTTTAAAAGAAAACCCATGAACAGACATTTCATTCCACAGTCTCCTCCAAGCAAGAGCTTTTAGATATAAATCACACCAAGTTTAGCTTCATTCATGCATGATAGTCTTGTAACATCATCCCAGCAAGAAGTGGAACACTGGTCAACCCCTTTTCAGAATAATCTACATAAGGTTATGCATTTTTAAAATAATTAATCAGGCAACTAACTAAACATCTCTTCACCATTACTTCCTGTGATACATTTCTTCTGGTATTACAGGCAATTATTTTCTAGATAGAATAATCCAAATTATGCTGCCTCCGATCACCTCTTTCCCACCACTAACTTGCTCTAAGAGATTAGTTATGCACATCTCCACCAATGAGTACAGTTCCTCATAAGGATACAATTTGGCATGTTTGTTCTGATCTCTCACCCCTGTTTCTTTAGGTGTTAGAAATGACAAGACCTTATCCTTCCACACAATCACAAGTCAAGCGAAAATAAATGCTTCCCTACCTTCTGGAGAGTGATCTGGATACTGTTATCCCACATTTCTTCCCTTTTCTTGCATATCAGTAGAAGCCCAAGATTTCACATCTTTGAAACACAAGTAAAACATTGAAATGTTTATCAGGACCACAGTCTTGATTTTAGGCATTTCTCAGCACTTGCAGAAAGAGGCATTGGATTCATGATTTGACATTTTCATAAATAGCCAGGTTCCCAGCTCTCTAGGTAGCAATTTCTTGGTTAGAGCTGGAGAGTGTACAAAGGAGGGTAAAAAAAAGTGAGGAACTAGATTCAAGGCCTGAAGTTATTGCTTCCCTTTTGCTAACACCCTACCTATCAACAGATCTGGGCAAGGCAGCGATTCCTGGCTCTTGTTGCCCTCCTGCAGGTGCTCTGGCAAGACACCACAGGAACTTGCCTTGCTGGGCTGATGGCTCACACACCAGCCATCTGCAGCAGCGTTGGAGGAGCCTGCTGGGAAGCACTGTCCTGTTTGGCATGGTCTGTTGGCTGTGTCTTGCCTTGGTGCAATGCCTCTTGGCATTGTGGAGCAGGCTGCTTGTTCCAAATGTCACTCTTTGGCTAAAAAATGAGACAGGGTGGTATTTGCTACCCTTTACCCATCTCTGAGCATGGCTATAGAGGAATTGAGTAAATTGTCCTAAGGCTACTGAATCAGACCAGCTATATCTATCTCAGTTCATACAATGAAAGTCTGAGCATGACTCCCCTGGCTTCCTTGGAAATAGTCTTCCGGTCACTTCCTCAACTGTTGCTTATCATTTATGAGAGCATATGTTCTTTTGATTAATAATTCAGGAATTACATCTATTGCAGAGCATTAGGCTCCCAGAGGAGTTTAGAAGTTCTCTCTCAAATTCCCAGAGCAATTCAAAGAACTCTCTCAGGTCTACCCTCCTTTCACGTCTCTACCCTAAAACTTAATTCATGCATGATTTAAAGATTGTAGAAAATTATCATGTGTGCAGTAATATCTTCAAGTTTAGAAGGATCAAGTTTTTTAATCCATATTATTTTCCAGCAGTGGTGTGGTTGTTTTTTTTTTTAGTACGGCTTTTTCAGACTTGCATTAGTTATATTGCAACTTTTACCCTACGGCTGCTTTATCTTTGCTTTGATATCTTATTTAGTTAGTCTTTGAATCGA
Source organism: Corapipo altera (assembly GCF_003945725.1). NCBI lineage: Eukaryota > Metazoa > Chordata > Aves > Passeriformes > Pipridae > Corapipo > Corapipo altera. Next base: position 10,738,986 of record NW_020884890.1, on the reverse strand, counting down.
TAGGCTGTTCATAAAACCAAAGGAACAGGGTAACTACGTTGTCTTCAGATTAAGTGAGGAGACAGTGAACCATTATCAGGTAGCAATAAATTTCTCATTTTAAATCTGAGCTTGTGATTTCTCTCTCACCAGTATCAAACAAGACCAGCTTTGCTACTTTTCTGGGTTCTTTTGAGGAATATAGTACTTTACCTTATGCAAAATGGATTAATATTGAAATATGTTTGAAATAACACTGGAAGGGAACTCATCACCCAACAAAAAAGCAGTGCAGTAAGCAAAGACCAGGGCTGCCCTAAGCTGCTTTGAAGTTGCTCTACTGACATGCCACTTCTTATTGAAAAGGACTGCAGTATCATATCCAAGCTCAGAGTTCGGAAAAGAGATGTAAGGTCTCCAAATTCCATTTTCTTCAGTTAGAAGCATGGGCAGGATAAAACCATGCTTGTTTGCATCTCTGCTAGATTTATGTAGTCTGAGATGGAGCAGAAGACTACCTAACATAAAGCTTTCCTGTTCCATGTCTTGCTCAGCCAGCACAGCAAATCTTTCCCTGACCATTTCTGTCACAGGGGGAAAATGAGTAATACCATCAGGAAGGGAGACTTACCCAGTTTTTGAAGACTACTGCCTTGGCCTAATTGTAAGTGATGATAATAAAACATATGTACTTCACAGGAAAGATAAAATCGTTTTTTTTAATTATTTTTTTCTGAGAAACACAATATATGGGCTTTATGCTCCGGCAGCAGGCTCATCTCACTCCTCTGACGAGTATAAAACAACATTAGAGGTCATAAAAGGAAAATCCACGCTACGGGCTAATTGGCTCCATGTGGTTCCAAAATGTACAGGAAATCTCCTGCCATTGCACCAGCACCAGTCCATCTACACTGCGTCACTGGCAGCAGGGCTGCCCTGGATTGGGATCAAATATTCCTACTGCTATGCTGTCTGAACCAACCCTGTGCAGGGATCTGCAAACTTGTGGGGGAAATTAAAGGTGGATTTCTGGGTGTAAAAGGACACAGAATTAAAGGGTGGATGGGGAATTGTGGGGCTTCAGCCCATATTATAGGGAGAGCAGTGTTTAATCTTTCTAACTTTTTGTAGAGATTTTTCTGACTTAAATTCCCTGCAGAACCTAGTACCATAGTTTGTGTTCATGCATATAAGAAACATTCTGTATGTTATTTTTTAAGCTGAAGCAGTTCACTGTGCAGTGCATTGGCCAATGTTGCTGCCTTGTTAGAAATGTGTAGGGGCCCAGTGACAGGTCACACTAAATAAAGCTCTGTGGGTTTCTGTACTTGGAGTAGTATATGCTCTTAGTGTCCATCACCATCTGCATCAGGAAACACATGAACTCACTATTTTTGTACACATTCAAACCGGTCATAAATTTTTATAGCCAAGTTTACTGAACTTTCCCATACACATGCTGCAAACAGAATAATGAAGCAAACCAGCTCATGTTTCAAAGGCAAGTCACACCAGCTAGCAATTTATCATGGGTTATTCGGCAGGGCTCTTTTTTGTCTGCTCACAATGCACATACCCTTACTGAAGACTCCCAGGTGTTCTGGCTCCGAGGGATGCTCTATGGTGGGCATTGCCCTGAAACAAGTGAACATGCTCATTAAAAATTATTTTTGGTATGAAATCGAGACAAGTGGCACTTAAAACATCTCCTTGTGACCCTTCTTCTCCCTGAGGAGGTAGGATGTGCAAACATGGCTCTGAGTAATGATAACATGTTAGAAAGAAGGAGCACAGTCTGGAGGCAGGGGAAGGACTTCTTTATTTTGCTCTCTTCAGTGTATGCATCTACATACTTGACTTGTACAAGTGAAATTGCCTGATGATACTCAAAAAATTGCATTTGTGACTACACAATGGCCATCAGCTAATCAAATCAATAAAATGCAGCATCTCTGCAGGTGGATTAAAATGCAATTAAAATGAGATTTTTCTTTCAAAACTGTTCCTTTTAAACACCTATCTTCAGATGGTAAAATCCAGCATAAATTTGGTGGGGTTATGAAGTTCTTTTTTCAGGATGCTGGATTAAGAGGTAGAACTAAGTTAAAATAATGCCATTTTCTATTAGGCTATTTTTACTTTTACACTGTGTTACTGGATTTCATTAACTTTTCTTAACAAAATTAATAGAGTGGACATCCTGCCACATGCCACAGACTTCCATACCAAGTGAGGAAATTCTTGCACTGTATTTGTCATTTAACTGTTTAGGTACAGATTTTACTGGAAAATAAATGAAAACATTTTCATGGCTATTAAGGTATATCAGATATTCTAACTGCTTGTTTGTATGTCAGTAGGCTCTACACTTGAAACATGAGGTTTTTTCTGTCTTGTGGTTGCACTGCTCAGCTTCAAACTCAGAGAGGACTCCATATGATAAAGTTTGAAAAATATTTTTAACATATCATCTATTCCTGTTTTAAATGGGAATGACTATTTCTACACATTTTATTGCTTTCAACTATTTTAGTTTGTAGAAATGACCAAGGAAGGTGCTAAAAAAAAAGCCCTAAAGCATGATTACTGCTAACTTTCTCTGCTTGCCCCTTTCTTCACAGTATATTTCTTCCAGCAAAACATTCTGCAACAAAATGGAAAAGCTGAAATTTCCCCTCTGGAAGCCTTTTAAAAAGGAGGCTATAAATGTTTTATATTGCATCTCAGGGTATTATGCTGCTTCCCCAGGAGGCCAGGTCTTCAAAAGGAAACCCTCAAAGTGGTGCAGGTTAGTTACCTGCTTCCTCATTTACCTGGCATGATCATAACATCCCTTACACTAACTACTCACTAATGACTGGCAGGCAGAGTAGTGTCTTTGGCTGTATGAAAACCTCTCTTGTAGACTATTATATTTGCAAATTAGGTGAGCTTTCTGCCACTGATATTTTTTCTACATCTCGTCGCTGCTGATCAGCATGAAGAGCCTTTATAGAGAACTCCCATTTCCATCCTAAGGGTCTTTCTCCATGGTTATTCTATTTTAGAAAGAAACAATTTTGTAAACTTGTGAACCCTCTTCTTGAAGGTCTGTCTTTCACCCTCTCTCTTTACAGTCATAAAAACCCTAAGAGTTTTTCAGCAAAATGGCCAAGTACATTGGGCATTAGAAGAAAATTATTTTTAAAATCTTTCTTCAGTTTTGCTTTGGTGATTTTGTTTATTTGTTTTGGGTTTGGGTTTTTTTTGTTTGTTTGGGGTTTTTTTTACGTTTTATCTCTGGCTACACTGAGACTGACACTATAGCTCTTTCTTGAGCAAAACGAGAATTCTAAGCGAGCATAGTTTATGAGTGATGTCACCACAAACTGGAGGCACGTGTACCAGAGGAGTCAACTCCCACATCCATGTAACAATTCCCTCTGTAAAACTCAGGGCTCCCCTGGCTCCATGTGATCCCAATAGGCAGCTCTCCACCTCATGTGAGACCTAATTGTGCTGCACAACCTCCAGATCCCATTCCCTCTCACTTTTACCACATTAGGCTCTGTGCTGATATTTTGAATATCAAAAAAAAAAAAAAAAACAAAATCCAAACAATTACATTGTAAAGGGCTAGCACAGATTCTGTCCATGATATTTGCAACCCATGGCAGTTAATAAGGAACTGAATGGTTTTAAATACACCATGGATACAGCTGTGATCATGGTAGGGAGAACCTTCACTGCATGTGATAAAGAAGTGACAGGTAAAAAGTAGTCTGATATTACTGTTTAAATTTTAATGGTATTTGTTAAGCTTCAGAGTTAACATCTACAGCTATTAATGAGGACAGTTCTCAGCTCTTAGAATTACGGTCAGAAACTCCTCTGTCTGCATTTGAAGGTGACCTCTGTAACTGTAGAGGTGAGGTACTAATGAAAGCTAATTCATTAACTAATTCACGGAAGCTAATTACGCTGGAGCTTAAAAGGAGTTGTGGAACTACATATTGTGGTTGTATTACTGCATTAAACATTGAGCTGTGACTTGTGTAAACAAGCTAAGGTCACCAGACCATAGTCAGCTCTTGCTGATGAAAAGTGAAATGCGATAAATTTCTCCATCCCAGACTAATTTCTTTAATAAGGTTAGGTTTGATGAACAAACCTTGTACAAAACAAAACATATAGATGATTAATAACAGTTTCATATTATATAAATAAAAATATATCTTCTATTGTTTCCTTTAATAACTACTTGGCAAATACTGCCAGCGAAAAAATCAACAAGAATGCAATTTAATGAACTGTATTTTACAGCATGAAGTACTGTTTCACGTAGCTTTGTCAAAACATCTTTTCTCTGGATGAAATAAACAAAGTGGAACTTGTGTGATCATATTCATGAAGAAGGAACACTTTAGATTTTACTAAATAACTATATTGAAAAAATTGTGCTGATTGCCTAGACGGTCATTGGTTTAACAGCATCTGTATCACTACTCATAAAATCAAATTTTTCCATAGGGTAGTACGTTCAGAAGAATGTGAACTGACTCCTGTCCATCACCTATTTCATCACTTAAGAAAGGTTTTTGTATAGTATTTTGAAACTGAAATTGCTATTTGTTCTAGACTTCTGCTCTGGATATGCCCTGACAGGCTGCTCTGACAGTGCAGAGCAATAAAGTAAAAATATAGGCTACAGGAACATTGGGACAGTCCTCAGTGAAGGCTTTCCATTACCAAAATCTACATACAGAATCACAGAATATGCAGAGTTAGAAGGGACCCACAAAGATCATCGAATCCAACTCCTGGCCCTGCACAGGACCATCCCCCAGAGTCACACCATGTGCCTCAGAGTATCATCCAAATGCTTCTTGAACTCTGTCAGGCTTGGTGCTGTGACCATTTCCCTCAGGAGCCTGTTCCAGTACTCAGCCACTCTCTGGGTGAAAAATCTTTTTCTAATATCCAACCTAACACAACTGACACAACTTCAGACCATTCCCTTGGGTCCTGTAACTGGTCACAACAGAGATCAGTGCCTGCACCTCCTCTTCCCCTTACAAGGAAATTATAGACTGCAATGAGGTCTCCCCTCAGTCTCCTCTTCTCCAGGTTGAACAGACCAAGTGACTTCAGCTGCTACTCATACAGCTTCCCCTCAAGGCCCTTCACCATCTTCATTGCCCTCCTTTGGATGCTCTCTAATAGCTTAATATCTTTCTTACATTGTGGTGCCCAAAACTGCACACAATATTCAAGGCGAGGCCACACCAGTGCAGAGCAGAGCCCTCAACTGGCTGGTGATGCTTTGCCTGATGCCCCCCAGGACACAGTTGGCCCTCCTGGCTGCCATGGCACTGCTGACTCATATTCAACTTCCCATCGACCAGGACCCCCAGGTCCCTTTCCTTGGCACTGCTTTCCAGCAGCTCATTCCCCAGTCTGTACGTCATATCATTCTGTCTGTACATGTCTGTACTTACATCCAAGGTTGCCTTGACCGACATGCAGAATCCAGCACTTCCCCTTTTTGAACTTCATGTGGTTGGTGATTGCCCAGTCCTCCAGTTTGTCAAGGTCTCTCTGCAGGGCCTGCCCTGTCTTCAAGGGAGTCAACAGCTCCTCCCAGTTTTCTATCATCTGAAAATACCGTTGAGCGAATGATATGGCAGCTCACTGGAGCTATTGGATTGAGTCAAATGCTTCCCTCTCTGCATGAAGAAGAAGAAGAGAAATTCTTACCTGAAGGCACTCTCCAGAAGGGTCAAGCCTTGTCTTTCCAAGTCAAAGAGGACCCATGGAGCCGGTCTGTGATTAAGTACTCTCTTTGTGCAATCACTACCTCGCTTCATGGACCAGGCAAAGTCATTTGGCTTCAGACATTTAAGAAGCTGAAGTCTTCATGACCTTAAAAACCCGTGATCATTCTCCAATCATTCCTCTCTTCGCCCCTGCTCTACAAGATCCTGTTCCACAGCCTTTCCGCTTAAGTGTTCAGCCTCTTCCTTCAAAATACAGCAAAAAAGATGTGTCTGTATGTATTGGGTCTGGCTGAGCCGGAGTTCATTTCCCCATAGTAGCCCTCACAGTGCTGTGCTTTGCATTGGTAGCTGGAAGGATGTTGATAACACACCGGTGGTTTGGCTACTGCTGAGCACAGCATCAGCACTGTAACATTCCTTCCTCAGTTGAGGGCAAGATCCTGGGAGGGGACCCAAGTAGGCCAGCTGATCCAAACTGACCAAAGGGATATTCCAGACCATATGACATCGGCTCAGATATAAAAGCTGAGGCAAAGAGCAGGAAGGCAGGTATTGTCTCCAATGGCTGCCTGCTGAGGAACCACTATGTGTACTGAAGCCCTGCTTCTTGGAGATGGCTGGACATCACTGCTGATGGGAAGTAGAGAACAAACCCTGCTGCTACCTTTTGCTTCGCTTTTGCACGTGCAAGTTTCCATCTAGCTTCTGCTTTAATAAACTGCCTTATCTGTACCCACGAGTTGTTTTCCATCTTACACTCTCCCCTGTCTGGCTGGGAAGGGGAGTGATAGACTGGCTGGGTGAGCACCTGGTATCCAGCCAAGGTCAACCCACCACACTGTAGGAGCAAATTTGGGGAAAGACTCCAGTCACAGGAAGGAATTGTCCAAGGGAACAACTTGGTAAGCAGAGGGTTGTAGTCTCTTGAATTTCAGTTTGCTTATTTCCTGACCCAACAACCCCCAAACTGCATTATATATTCTCTAAGTCACAATGTCCTAGAATTATTTCAGTCTTTCCTAAAGGGGTGTGTGTGTGTATAATTATATATATCTGACATATAAATTTGAAACATATATGGAAAGCCAATTTGTGTCATAATTTGATGAGCAAATCATATTCACCTTGGTGATGGGATTTTTAAGGATGTTTAGCTGCAGTGCAAGATGAATCTTAAGACTTACTGGGGCCTTTGGGTGATATAAAAATCTAAAAATCCAATATAAATCACACCATTAGAGAGTATACTGATCTCATTTTACTAATAAAGTACTAAAAACTGGGTTTAGCAGCTCATTGTACTTAACATCTTTTCTAGTGATGGATCAGAAAAGTTATGAGACAAATCACGATCTGCTCTCCTAGAACAGATGTAAGTCAATCATCTGCTCTCTCCAAGCTTTTCTCCCCCCTCATGAATTAAAAAGTATCATTGATGTGACATGATCATAAGCAGAATGTACTTAAGGTATTTCAGGAGGTGCAGCATCCGAAGAAAGCACATCTACCTGTTTTCCTTTGAAGTGGAGTCAAAATTTACAAGACACAATACAAAACACTGGGGAAAACTATCTTCTACCTCCTGCTGCAGTGTGTTAAGACACTTTTACTTGTAAAACCAATGCATTACTTTACTTTGTGACTGAGTTGCTCAGAAGTTCAGCTTATTTTGCTGGTCAGGAACATGAATAGTTAGCTCAGAGAAATCACCTGCTTCAAGTATTGGATACACCTTTCTGAGCATTCAGATACTTTCAGGTATTTCATGCACAGCTCCCACCAAAGTTTATTAATTACAACTCAGACCTTAGGAAGTTCAGGTCTTTTGAGAAGGACTAGCTGGAAAAAAAAAAGGAAGGAATGGAGCAGCTGCATACCTGCCTTGCTCAAACGTCTGCTTGTAAGTGCTGCTGTGTACTCATAAGAGCTCAGCTCTAGCAGAGGATAAACATTTGTTACAGCTAACAGACATCTGTGCATAAAATTAGCACATTTGGAAGCATGTGAAAGAAAATAAATGAAAGAGAAGCGGTGCAGTGTTTATGTTACTTTGATACAAATACTTCAAAGCAAACTGGCCACAGTCCTTAAGACTGACTGGGCCAGAGCATCCCTCAGAGGTTTCTGCAAAGTCTCTTGCACAGACCTTTTTATCAATTTATTTATTAAAAGAAAGCTCATGATCTGCTTCACTGCTGTCCTCCTCCACAGAGAATATGCTATGAGCACAGGTGTTGTGATGGCTGAGGCACACCTGGCTGTCCCCAGGAAAGACGGCATGGCTTGGCTGGGCTTTGACAAGGAGCTTAGTCAGGGACCAATGATGTTCAAAGTGGCATGAAATCCAGCAGAAAATCTGCTTCTGGTACAATCTAAAGCATCTGGGATGATTTCATCCTCTTTCACTGCAGTCTTATCACAGCTTCATTCTTCACTAAATAGGATCTCTTTTTCTGAATTATTTTTCTGCCAGGGATTTGTCCTGTATTAGTTTTTTAATATTTTTTTAAGAATTGTTATGGTAAAAAAGAAGGTATCTTTTTGCTGTTACTGTTGTTGCTCTTCAAAGATGAAGTCTCTCTGGTAGAGTAAATTCTCTTGCAAAGAGTTCTGTATTGCCACAGCTAGACTCTTTGTACACAAAGCAAAGCATTTAAAGCCAACTCGGGAATCTCCACATTAAACTAGAGGCTTTCCCCCAGTTTAGCATGTAGTATTTATCTGTTTCAAGAAGAATTCTTAGGCATGCCTCAACCTTCCTCATTTAAAAATCTCTTTCCTGGCAGAGCCCTTTCATAATGTTAAGTACTTTGTACTTAGAAGGTACTATTTACTATTTTCTAAAAACATTGTTCCTGATGTAGGCAGAACACTTACCTACTCCTACTTTACAATACTCTATTGTTGAGTCATATAGTCATGATCTGACCTCTGCTAACTCCTAATTTTTGCACTATTCACAAGTCCTGCTTTGTAGAATCCATTAGTAAAAATAAAGTTGCAAATGAAATCAGCTGCCTTTCCCCTTCTTTTTTCAAAGGCAGTCCTCTGTGTTACTACTTTGTGCTACCAGGTAACTGCAACTGATGGGCTAAAGAGAGCTTCCATGAGTGCTTAGCACAAATTGCACCCTAGAATATTTTTCCTGTCACCAATAGAGTTCTCTCTCTCCAAGCAAATCTAAATAATCTCTGCCAAGAACAGTTTATCCCCAGAGCTCACGGAAATACCTCTGAAGCTCCTGTTCTTCTTTTTGGAGTGCGCCAGGTCACATTATGGATCATGCATTTTTGTAATTTTGGAATAAGGATGGAGGTCTAGTCCTCCCCTGTAATCAGTCTGGTTTATGTTGCTTTGCCTGTACAAAACAGCCACCAAGCCAGGATAACTGGCCACAAAATGATCACTGGGAGCACAGAGAGACCAGATGCAGGAATGCCAAAAAGCCATTACATGATGTCTGACAACCTCCTTCACTACGACGGCTCTTAAGACCTGCAAGATATTGGCACAATGTGGAGGCCTCTATCCTTTACAACCCAGCAAACAGGTACTCCAGGACAAAGGCAACGCTGATCTTAGGCCACCTTTCACAAAGTACCCTTGCTCCCCAACCACATTTGAAGATGGAGACCCTGTCACATTACAGAAGCAGGATGAGACACCTGCACAATGCACTCACCACACCAACACTCCTTCACAAAGCATAAACACCCACTCTCCCGCTGACAAATTGTATCATCTCTTGGTAATTATCCTGTCGGTGTTTTGACAAGAAAATTCAAGAATATCCCAACCCCTTGCTCTTTTTCTCTGAAGGCATACCACCACAGACAGAGATATGCAGATTTTAAGGAGGAAAAAAGTGTCAAAATATTGGCAGCATCCTCATGTTGAAGGAGCAATAAAAACAAAGTAAAGGCAAGGGAGTATTTTGTGCTAAACTATTCACCCAGGATAGGCTTCTGTCTGACTGTTTTACAAGTTACAGAATTCTAAAGCTACTCAGAAAGCTGAACAGATACTAAAAAATGCCATGCTAACCTGAACTACCATTCCTCTTATCAAAAATATTTATTGCAGAACTTACTGCAATAATTAATTTTAAACCAGTGACTCTACTTCTTTTATCTAAAAAAGTGAACAAAATATAAATAGCTTTCAGTTAGCATTATTTGTAAAAGCCTGTACATGAGATAAAACTGAAATATTATTTTCCAGCAAGAATTGCATGGCCTGTATATAAGGAGCATGTGTTTACATACATATCAAATATGCAAGAATTTTATAATGTACTGCATAAATGTGCATGTATATATATATATGTACATATACAAATTGAAAACGCATAAAATGTATTTTATTTATTTGTATAAAATAAAGGGGTATGGGGATGTTTCCCCTCATCTTTTAAAGGCAGTGAAAGCAATTCACAAGATAACTAAGTTGCATGCACATCTCCAGTTTACTTTGTATCCCTGATGCATTTAACTGCAAAGCTCAGATCAGCACATGCTAAATTTTGGCTGATGCAGAAAAGACACTAAAATCAATCCCTGACATGCAAATATTGTGTCTCCAGGAAGGTAAAAGGGTGAAATTCATGTACTTTTAGCTGGATGGTGGGGCCCTGATCAGTCAGGACAACACAGCCTATAGGAGAGGAGAGGGAGGAGAGAAAAGAGAAGGGATGGGGGAGAAAGGGGAGACCGGAGAGAGGAGAGTTCACAGGGTATTATGGCACCCACATTTCAGAGCTTTGCCTAGGGTCTGGCCTCTTGCAAAAATCAATACCATAGCAAACTCATAGAATCGACCCAATACAGAAATGCAAACCTCATTTTGCTGTTGGAACACTTAGCCCTGAGAGCTGACTATATCATAACACTGGGCTTTCTGCTTGGAGCAGTGTTACCAAGAGCAGTGGGGGGTCTGCAATGGTATAAGCTTAGACTTATAGAGGGAGTTTATTTACATGATGTACTTTAAAAACTTAATTGGTAGGATCTTTACTCATTTTTTCACTGTTTCTAAACAATAATATTCCTGTGAGTTTCATCATGCTACCAAATTTATGCACAGATGATATTCCATTTACTGATGCAAAAGACAATTTTAAGACTATTATATTCCTTTGAAAAGATGAACATTTAGGGCTAAATTAAAGAGGAGAAAAATGTACCTAACATTTACTTCTAAAGAAGAGAAAAGGCTCATTGCACAGGAGACAAAACTTTTCCTAGCAGTAGGCTTTCCAAAGGAACTTATTCATCCAGGAATTAGAGAGTACCATAAAGCAAATCAACTCGTAAGTACAAGGTGCTTTACTTTGCTTATGACTTTTCCCAGAAACATAAGGCAAGACAGTATCCCTCAGCCAGTGTAACACCTCCCTTGGGAGGGGAAGGAGAGAACAACAGCCACTTCATGTATTACTGGAAGGTACAGAGTGCAGTGTAAAAACTACGGGAAGAAAATGTATAGCACATTCTGGCAGTAGTATTTTATGGTGACCTAGATTAAATGTTAATGTATTAATTAGCTGTGGCTCCAACAATATAAAACCCTGAGTAAATCTAAATAACCTGAAGCTTCCAAGGGAGGCTCTGCTCTGCACTGGTGCAACCTCACCTTGAATATTGTGTGCAGTTTTGGGCACCACAATATAAGATATTAAGCTTTTAGAGAGTATCCAAAGGAGGGCAATGAAGATGGTGAAGGGCCTTGAGGGGAAGCCGTATGAGGAGCAGCTGAGGTCACTTGGTCTGTTCAGCGTGGAGAAGAGGAGACTGAGGGGAGACCTCATTGCAGTCTATAATTTCCTTGTAAGGGGAAGAGGAGGTGCAGGCACTGATCTCTGTTGTGACCAGTGACAGGACCCAAGGGAATGGTCTGAAGTTGTGTCAGTTGTGTTAGGTTGGATATTAGAAAAAGATTTTTCACCCAGTGAGTGGCTGAGTACTGGAACAGGCTCCTGAGGGAAATGGTCACAGCACCAAGCCTGACAGAGTTCAAGAAGCATTTGGATGATACTCTGAGGCACATGGTGTGACTCTGGGGGATGGTCCTGTGCAGGGCCAGGAGTTGGATTCAATGATCCTTGCGGGTTGCTTTCAACTCTGCATATTCTGTGATTCTGTGAAACTTCTGAAAGAAACCTTACTATCCTGTCCGTCAGCATCACTAACGTTGCCATATCATTCTTCAGTAAGTGCAAAAAGAACTGCCATTGGAGGAGATTTCTGGCTCTACCACCTTCCTTTCTTTAACAGTTTGTTCTGTTTAAGATTTTCCCTTTTCTACTTCCCCCCTTCACATGGCAAAATAATGGAAAATAATATTGGTGGGTCCTCAGTAGCACTGTTGTACTATCCATTGATCTCCTTGTACTGAACATTGCCTCTGCAAATTTATGTGTTTTCACTGATTAACGTATAAGGATAAAGAAATACGTGAGGCAAATGTATTTCTGTGAACAAAATTTCTTGAATTTTCATCAATAATAAGATCGGTAACTAGTATTATTTTGAGAGATAAGATTTTTGGCTATTAATGTGATTTACATTAATCAGATGTCACTTGCTTCAATTTTCCTTCTAAATCACATAGCAGACATAGAGATTTCTGTGAATTCATACACAACTTGTATACAAAAAAATAGAATTACTGTGGTGGAGGTGGTTCTTCACACCTATAAATGAAACCTTTTTGATATCCTATATTCTATATCAACTGCTAAATGCTAAGCATAGTTTGTATAGCTCTCTACATTTACTAATACTCAGTTTTGAGTCTTTTCCTGCCAGTTAAAATGATTCTAGCTGGTGAAAGCACTATTACCATCTACTCTAAGCTGGTGCATCACTGCATCATCTGTGTTTGAAATAGGTCACATCAACTCACGTTACTCAGTGTCATTTATCAAATCCTATCTGCTATCTCTGTGATTTTGGTCAGAAAAATTGCTAAAACTACAAATCTAGAGAGCTTTATTAAGAACAACAGTAACCCCTACTGGATTGTGATTGTCTCCCTGGAAACCTAGGAGATAAAACACCTTGCACTGCTTCATAGAAAAGGCATAGTCTGCATAACTGTGATGAAGAACGAGTCATTTCTCTGCTTGCAGTAAATTTCTGTGTCATTATTTCCTGGATTAAATTGGAAATCCTGCTGAATTTACACTCAAGCTTGCTGAAAGACATCTGTTCCTTGCAAACTCAAATTCAGAGCATTTTTTTGTATTTACAGATAAGTTATGAAACCAGGCGTATGCCAGCTAGTTTTTTCTATGTTAAAAATTACAAGTACTAGAACATACTTCTTTATGTGCCTGAAAATAAGGGACTTCACATATGATTAATAATATAAATAAATTACTACAATCTGTGAATGCCTGTCCTAAACTCATCTGAGTCCTGTTCAGGCATATTGGAGTGTGTGTAGGGCTGCAAGGAGGAGAAATCGGAGCAGAGGTAGAAACCTCACAGGCTCGTTAAACAGCATCTATATCAGTATCACAAATTCAGCATTCCAGCTCTTTCTGCACATGTAGCACTTCTGACAAACGGATATGTTAGCAGAGCTATTTTCAGTGACATTTTACTATCCTGTCAGAAAAGTTCGAACACTGTCTCTGCAAGTTTTTTTTGAGGTTATCGTCTCAAAAAAGATCTTGTTCGTTACTGGGAGTTGGAATCAGAGGGTTCCTCTGGGCTACCACAGAAGCTTTTTAGTATACCGAAAAACTAAACAGAAAGGGACAAACAGGAAAAGGGAAAATCTGAATGAAAGACTAAAATAGATAAAACCTTAATCTGGTTAGTGACAAATATTCAATATTTGATTTTATGCATTACTTGTTTCCTAGGATTCTACCTTTGCTTATCAATGTGAAGTAATCAAGTTTGGTCATAAAGGTGATGGAAACAAGTCATCTGGGTTAGGGATGATTAAATAAACTGGAGAAGAGGAAGGATATTCTGGATAGACGGTGTTAAGAGATCTCAATCTGAGAAACGACAGAGAGAGAAAAGACTGCAGAATTTCAGTTCTTACAAGTATTTATATTTTCTCTCAAGTGTATACCAGACATATGCCTTTTCACATTGAAATTTTTTTTTACACATTTCATTCAATTCACTTAAAACCAGTATAATTTTCCAAAAGGTGTTCAAAAACTTTTGAAAATGAAGCCCCTTTATGTTACTTTGAAAGCAGAACCCCTAACTGTGTCCACTTTGGAAAATCTTGGCCACTCAGTACCAATTTATGTTAACTTGTTGGTAATGGTCACACTAGGCATGCAACAACATCAAGCGTGCCTTAAGTGCTTCTCAGAGGGATACCCACTCCATTTAGGCACTTAGGTCCTCTTTCCAAAGTGTGAAGAAAAATAGGCCCTTAACTTAGCCAACAGAATGTACTGGAGAGACCAGTGTGCCTTGGATTCTACTTCTCTTCAGTCTCCATTATATTTATACATGTATGTGTGTGTGCATTTGTGAAATGCATATCTGTACATATAAAATAAAAATTCTTTTTTTCTGATGTTTAAGAGCTCTTATTCTCCTCCAGGTTCACAAAAGCACCCACCTCTGAAAAGAGGGAACCAGAAAATCGCTGGGGTAAAGCCCCTGACTTAAATGGATTCAAATGTATAACTATCTATAGGATTCGGTTACTGCTCCTATTAAGGAGAATGAATGAAGACACCTACCTGAAGAAAAAAAACTGTCAATGCAGTAACTACTTCTTCTTTCTTTTTCTGTCTTCAGAAATTACTCACATGCCCCAAAGTGGTGTCAGCTCATGACTGCTTACGGCATTCTTGCAACAATAGGTATTTTTTCTTATTTTACTATTTCACTACCATTACTTGATAGCTTTACATTGCCAGCATGAAATATACACTGAATTCTGTTGAAATGTCTATTTGACATTTGATAATTTCAATTTGACATATGAGTTCTTTATTGTATGCATGCCCACAATGCCATGCAAAGCTACCCTGGGCTATGCCAGGCTATGTCACAGAATAGAATTTCTATTAGAACAAATGAAACACCTGAAGCAGACTGTGGACAGATACTAAGACAGATCAGTCCTATAATAAAACCTAGGACAGATCAATCTGTCATGTGTAAACCCAAACACTCTTCCATGTTAGCTGTCCCAGGAATACGAAAAAAACAATAGAAAACACAAGACTAAGTTACCAGTTGTGCTCCTGGGACAGCCCCAAAAAAATCACTCCTACCTTTTAAAATTTCAGACATCTGCACTGGTTATCTATGAAAAGAGAAAACATCATCCCTTCCCTTTGAATTTCCATGTGGTTACAATATAAATAATTGCATTAAAAGAAGTTGAAGAACATCAGAATGCTTTTTTTTTCCTCTGGTTTTCACCCTTCATTCTGTTTCAGCAGTACTTTTCATTAATAGTTCCATCAGTAATAACAGTGTCTCTGTATTTTGCTATGTAAATATGTATTGGAAGACTTTAAAACACAGTTTGATCTAGTCATTAAAAACCTGAAAATACATTACTGCTAAATTTAGAATTGGCAATTTGAAAATCAATATCCCATATATTAAACCCCAAAAATCTATCAAATTATGTCCAAAATAACAAGAACAATTAAAACGCAATCCCTTATATTCACTGGCCAAATTTCTTTCTAAATAAATCAAACAGGCCGTCTAAATGGACTTTGTTTTTTTCCTGTTCTATCATGCAAATACACAGCACAATCATCAATTTAAGCTAAAAAGAATGCAACTACACTTTTAGTAAAGACCTCAGTATCTGTAAGGATTTACAGTAATAAAATCAAGAGGGTAAAGATACAACATTTATAGGCAATCTGGTAAATATTTTATTGTGGTTTTCTTCAAGAATAATTTTTAATTAGGAAATCAAACTTCAATCTGAAAAAGTTACAGCTGTTTTTAGCACATCTAAAATTTCTGTAATAGTGAAACATTCTCGAACACAAAATTTCTAGCATTTTCATCACTGTATGTACTGAAACATTGCTAATTTATTCAGATGCTTCCATGCATAATTACTAGAAAGACAAATCTGTTATTTTGATAGTCAATCATCAGAAAGGAAAAGCTATCTAGTGAATACTTTGAAAAATATAAATAATTGCAAGTATTAAATTATTAACCATACCATGAGTACACTGTCCAAACTACTGACTTAATTTTTTTAATAGTTTGCTTTTTCTATTTAGGCTAACATTAAGAATGCAAGGCCTGATTTCAAGCTTTGCCTACGCAACAGATGATTTCTGGTATAGCAAGGTTTTCCAAGGATGTGACAACACGTAAATTGTAACACAGTTGAGAAAGTCAAAGTCCTTTCTAAGGACATACTTATACTGCAAACCCCTACTCTTACTTCTAAAGGGTTGGTGGGGTTTTTGCCAATGTGGGACAGAAGTGCTGTTAGGTTTATTGTGTTGGTACAAAGCATCACTTTTCTGCTACTGCTGTATTGACTTAAGAAGCTAACAGAGTACACTTACTTCTGTATCACCAAGGGGACCCTCAGCTCCCACGTGGTTTAGGTCTCTTTTCTGTGCGAAATATCAGATAAATGCTACATTCTCCAAGCGTTCTGCTTTCTCTCTTCATTGGTGGGCTTTTATTGTTTGATTTCAAGCCAAGGTCTTTACAACTAGTAAGCAGAACGTGTGCAAGAGAAAAAGGAGCATTAAGTTATGGGCTTGATCTGATCATTATTAAATCAGCAGGCATTGAATTAAATTAAATCTTCTATTATATTCAACAAGAAACTCACTTCGGAAACACCTGCATTACAAATATTGTAAGATGGGATGCAGCTTGTTAGCAAAATCTATTTATAGCAACAGGAAGAAATTAGAGCTGTATCTAAAAAAATGACCAGAACATAACGGACAGAATCAACCAGCAATTGTTCCTATTCATAGCACTGTGATTTCCAGCGCTGACCCATTAGGAAGAGAAACCTGTTTCCTTTACAAGATTCTCCCTTCCACCTTCTCTCATAGAATATAAATGTAATTTCGAAGCTTGAAACCAAAATGTTTTTCTTACCAAATGCTATTTTCCTTCATCTTATGCTGAGAATGAATGGTTCTTCTCGAACATTCAGCTGCTAAAGAGAAAAAAAAGTGCATATCAAATTTTCATTCTGTCCACTTTGATAAAGGTTCTTTTTTCCACATTAAGGTTTGAAGGGAAATGAAGATTCTAAACCTCAAAATATAGGTGCAGTCAGACTGATTTCTCTACCTGTGATTTTCACAATATTCTTTTTAATGGATTTCCTGAGAAAATGAGGCAAAAAAGAAATTATGCAGATGCATAAAGACCAGAGTATACCACAGGGAAAATGCTGGTAGAATAATGAGGACTGGGATCCTAGTGCAGTCATATTTTGAATAATCTGCTATGCCTGTTTTCAGTGACGTCTCAGTCAACAACAGAATACGGGTCTGAACAGACTGCTTCAGTACTTGCCACATCAATGAGGACTGTCACCAGTACTTAAAAGGTAAATTACCCTGAATGAAAACATTTAAAGCAGTTGTACAAAACTTCAAACCATTTTCTGGATGTCAAAATTATTGGTAATGTTATGGCTTGATGATATAAAAGAAATGCCAGATGATCTAATATAAAGCTACCTTGGATAAAGAAGGATTTGTGGATTTTCTTACCTGGCAACAGCATCAATTGAAAGTATTTTAAGAAAATATATTAAAACTATGTCAAGAAAATTTTAAACTTGTTACAACTAAAAATAGTTTTAAGAAAGCAGCTGAACCTGGGAAAAGCCATCCTTTCCACTTAGCTGTGCAGCCTTCCCTGAAGCTTTGCCCACGACTTTAGTCTGGATGTTTTTCAGTGACAACCGTGTCATACAGAACTTTAAGGGTTTATGTATACAAAAAACATTTTAGAGGCATTTAGTACTGCATGTGTTTTATTGAAGAATGAGTGAATAAAACAGTCTTGCTAATTAAGCTGCTCCAGAAATAGCAAGCAACTGGAATTTCTGGTGTCAAAGCGGAGTAAGACTATAAAATGTGCTTCAGAGGAACCTTTAAACTGATGTTATTTTAGATTTATAGTTTTTAACCAAGTTCCCAAGTATTGTGGGAGTTACTTTTTCTGTGTCTTCAGAGTACCACTGTTAAGTATGTTGTGAAAGGAACGCAAAACAAATTTCAAGCACTGTTTATGAAAGGGGATTTAAGATCAAATAATGCATTGTACAAAACACCAAAGCATTCACTGCTGGTCAAACACAGTAGGAGAGCATTACCCACCACAACAGTGACACATGCTAAATGATACATCCTAATAAATACACATGTAAGCAAATGACAAAAATTGCTTTAAAGTAGCTATTACCAGATCTCTAATAAATTTCTATTACATTGACTTTCTAAGATACAAAAATAATAGTAATAATAATCTTTAGAACAGTAAGTGTAGTATAACAGTTACACTTGCCCACTATATAAATACTTGCTCCATTGGCGAGAAAATGCAATTAAAGTTGTTGCCTGTCCTTACACAGTTCTATAAATGCACAGCCGTTACATTAAAACATCACGGATAACTGCTTTTACTGTAGTTACTTTAAAGTGTCTGTTAACAAAACTCAGGAAATTGCCTAAGAATTGGCTTGGTTTATACATATTTTATCTATTATATTACAGGAGCATCTGAAGCAAGGATGATGCTCTGCTCCTCTTGGCACTGTACAAGTAAGTGTAAGTTGATAATCTCCAAAATGACCGATACAACAAAGCACACTGTGTAACTACTAAATTCTTACTTCTTACATAAACTATCTGATGTATACCAAGTATGAACAGTTTGCATAGGGGCACAGTAATAGTTCTTCACACTGGTGTTTTTATGCTATTCTTAAAATATGGGCAGCTAATATTCAGACCGGTAGTCTGCTTTTTAAGAATCCACAAACTTAATTCATATGCTGTTAACTAGATATTGCTCATACATTTAAATGACAGCAGAAGAGAAAGGCTATCACTTAACTTACATTAACTGTAAAATATACTGATTTACAATACTTTAATTGTATTTAATACCTATTCCTTTTTTTCCTTTTAAGGGTAAATACACAAAACTACATAAAAAAAAATCCCTACTGTTAAATAAATCCAACTTAAAGCAATAGAAAATCAATCTGAACCAACTTGTGCTATTTGCTTTGTCTGAAGTTGTAGAGATGAAAAATATTTTTGAATAATACTGATAGCCCAAAGAGATTATATTTCTTCTGATACTTTAAGGGCTATTTTATATTTATGAGCCCTTACTAAAAGCACACATCTGAGAAAACTGTCATTTTTGAAAGCAAAAGGAATTAGCCAGTAATTCATAAAATTTGAGAGATGCTCAAGAGCTTCAAGTAACAGTGACCATGGAAAAAGCTCCACAGATAAACTGATATATATCAAGTCACATCACTTTTACAGCTGGTGTATTTTTTTTTCATTAAGAAACTATAAATAGATCAGAAAAAGTGCATTGATTATTGGCAGCCATTGGAAGATTCTTGCCAACCTTTTTATATGCCATCAGAGTTGCATATTAAATTATGCATTTTTAAGGGTTTTTTTGCATGCCTTATCTATTTACAAGAAAATGCATTCCCAAGCAAGTAAGAAGCATGAGTACCATACCATACTGAAATGTACCTGTTAAATGCTTTAAGATAAAGTTCCATCAAGTTACTAGATGTAGATCACAACAGAACTTCACAAGAACAGAGACCTTAAAAAGGAACCAGTTAGCAATCTAATAAATGCTGCAGTGATTTATAAGCCTAAAGCTTGCCAACTGTACAACTGAGCTGCATTTAATTTACTTCAGGGCACCTAAGTATGGTTTTTTATAATAAATAATTCAATTCAGGTAAAATTTTCTCTAGCTAACAAACTCCACAACTTATTTTGATTATTTTTTTAAATCTGGAGAATACCTTTTGAAAATTCTATTAGCTTGTACCTTCCCAGCAAGGTGGACCCTAGCCTCTGTCTCAACGTTTTGCAGTTGCTTTGAGAGCAGACTGTGGGGTTTGTGCCAAACGAAACTGCTCCCATCATTGATCAGTGTAATTCTTCTAGCATATATCACAAAACTGTCAAACATTTACGTCTTTAAGCTACACATTCGTATAAAATTTTATTCATATTACTACTGTAAAGCTATTACTTCTGAGACTGTAGCACTATTCACATTCCTAGATGTCCATACATTTCTCATTGAATAGCAAACGCAACAGTTCTTGTAAGACCGTTTATTGAATTTAACAGTTCAGAGGGCAACGAGATGCAGTTTAGATGCAGTTTGTATAAAAAAATCTCTCGATTCAGGTAAACTGCAATCAAAAATATCTACAAAATTGTAAGAGATTACCGAGATCATAAATTTTCTAACATGTAAAACTATACAGTGTTTGTGCATGCTATTTGATTTCCTCCTATGTAAATGA
The DNA here is from genome assembly GCF_003945725.1 of Corapipo altera. Taxonomy (NCBI): domain Eukaryota; kingdom Metazoa; phylum Chordata; class Aves; order Passeriformes; family Pipridae; genus Corapipo; species Corapipo altera. Next base: position 10,718,719 of record NW_020884890.1, on the reverse strand, counting down.
GGAGTTTTTAAAAGGAGTTATTTTCTTAAAATCTCAAGGTAGTCTATGAAATGTAATCATCGCATCAAGATTCGGATATACAAGACCAAAACTGGCACAGAGGGACATAACATCTTTTTCCAAAAACGTTGAGGCAGCTTTTGTTGAACAACATCTGTGTCGGTAAATGTTTTATAAACTCTGGTGGCTTTGGAGCATCAGAGAAAATTCTTTTGTTTCTTCCGACATCTTGAAAAAAATTTCCCACAAGTACAGACAGGCAAGGTGGAAAATAGGTAGCAGCTTGTTTCCTACATACAGCTGAACGTCGTGGTCAGCCATCCAGCTTCTCAAAACAAAAATGAACTTGAAATCACAAGGAGGCATATCCCCCCCCAGGTTACAAGCATGTCTGAGACTTCTCAGAAGAGAGGGAAGCAAGCATGAGGGTAAAGCATAAGTCTACTTTTCATGCATAGGTACTGTGCTCTGCCCTGCACCTGGGGCACTTTGTCAGACATCTGAGTTGGAGCTGAGGTTTGTCAACCTGGGGTCTGCGTTGATCTCATATCTGTAGTGATAGCCCTCCATGTGATCCCTACAGGCATCTCTGATGTTGTGCATCCACTTTTTGATTCCTTTTCGGTTTAAGTACAAAACCAGGAGGAATATGGCCCCAATGAGAGCCAAGACTATCCCCAGGAAGACGTACGAAGTCTGGAGCTGGGAAGGCAGGTCTATGGGCACAGAGCAGTTCAGGTCCAAGCTGCTGATCTTCAGCAGGGCTTTACCCAACATCTTGTCAGGGTATGCACAAGTCAGAGCTTCTTTGCCCTCCACCTGGTCACTCTCCTTGAGCCAGGTCACCAGGTCCTCAATGGGGCAATCGCAGACCCAGGTGTTGTGGTCCAGGTCGATGTGCCGGAGGGTGGGCAGGCTGCGGAACTGGGCCAGGGTGCTGTTCCACAGCACAGCCAGGGAGTTGTTGCTGAGGTTGAGGCTCTGCAGCTGGCCTAGCCCCTGGAAGGAGACGTTCTGCAGGCCCACCAGGGAGTTGTTGCTGAGGTCCAGCTGCCGCAGGGCAGGCAGGGCGGTGAACATGCCGGCGGGCAGCACCAGCAGTCCGTTGTCGGCCAGGTCCAGGCGGCTGAGGTTGCGCAGGGCCCCGGACTGCAGCAAGGCGGCCAGGCTGAAGAGGACGCCGTGGTCGCGCAGGGCCCCGCGGAGGGCCAGCTCCTCCAGGGGGCTGCCGCCCTCCCCGAAGGCCTGCGGGCTGAGCGAGACCAGCGCGTTGCCGCTGAGGTCCAGCTGCCGCAGGGCGGGCAGGGCGAGGGCGCCGGCCTCCACGGCCTGCAGGTGGTTGCCGCTGAGGTTGAGGGCGCTGAGGTCGGGCAGGCGCTGGGCGGAGAAGGCGCCGGCAGGCAGGTGGGTCAGGGGGTTGCCGGTGATGAAGAGGCTGCGGACGTAGGGTGGCAGGTCGAGGGGCACCGCCGTCAGGTTCCTATTCACGCACTTCACCGTCCTGGCCGGCTCCGAGCACTCGCAGAGGTCCGGGCAGCCGCCGGGCTGCTGCGCCGAGACGCAGCCCAGCAGGACAGGCAGGAGCAGCCCCAGGCAGAGCGCGCCGAGCCCCGGCATCGCGCCCGGCCCCCCGCGCAACTTTCGCCCTCGGGCGCCTCCGGCTCCGGGCGGTGCGGCGAGACGAAGGACGGCTTCGGGCAGCCCCTTCTTCGGGCGCGTCCCCTCCGGGACTGGCTCCGCTCCGCTTCCCGCAGCGAGACCTGTGGCAGGGGAGGAAAGCGAGACGGCAGCGGCGGGGCGGCGCGGCTCCGCTTGCCTGCGCCCACCGCCTTTCCCCGGCCCGCGCCTCGCCCCCAAAACGCGGCTCGCCCGAGCGGCACCGACCCCGCGGCAGGGCGGGGGAACCCGCCAAGGAACAAGTTTTCGCCCACTTCCAGCTCACGCCGCCGCCTTCTCAGCCGGCCGTCGACTCCGCCGGCGTAGCACGGGAGGGAAGTGAGGGGAGGGGAGGGAAAGATCTAACCCGCCGCCACCCATCGTGTCCCATGGCTCCCCACCTGCCGTCCCTACGCCGGGGCTCTTCCCCGCTGCTCCGCGCCACAACCGCTGCAAACTCCCGCCCGCAAACCCTCCGCGGAGCACAGCGGAGCCAAGCCCAGTCCCGGTTTCGGACCCCGTCCCTCACCTCCCGCGTGGCCTGCGGAACAAACTCCGCGGAGCACTCCGCCGCCACAAACTGCCCCCGGCCCCGCCGCCAACTCCGCGCCCACCCTCGCCGCGCCTGGCCCTGCCTCCGCTGCCAGGAGAAACCAAGCACCGCCGGCCCAGGGGGAGCTGCCGCCAGCGCCTGCCCGAGGGGCGGCCCCGCCGCCGTCCGCGCCCCGCCCGGCTCCCGCCCGCCGCCCCCGCGCTCCGGCTCAGCCGCCGCTGCCGGGAGGCCTTGTCTGGGAGCCCGTCGGGAGGATTTGCTCGGCTCTCCGTTCCTCTCGCCCCCCCCGGCCCAGGTGGTGCTGCCGGAGACTCACCTTGCCGCCGAGCGGAGCCGCGGCATGTGGAGCCGCACCATGCGGTGGTTCAGCCGCGGAGCAGCTCCCGGCCGCCGTGCGGAGGGAGAGCCGGCGGCGGTGAGCGCTGCTCCCCGCCCTGGCAGCGCCGTACCTGTGTTTGCCCCGACGCGGCGGAGCCTGAATGCTGGGCGCCGCTTCCCGCGGATTCCACGCTGAGCGCGCTCAGGCCGGCGGCAGGATGGGGAATCCCGAGGGGTTTCCAGGGCGGGGGCGCTGCGCCGCTGCTGGAGGCGCAGGACCGGCCGCTGCCCCCGCGCGTCTGTCCAGGGATCGCCTTTCGGGAGAGGGAGTGCAACAGCGGCCGTGAAATACACCAACCGAACTCCAAAACTAAAGCAAAAAAACCCAACCAGGGATTTTTAAAAGTCCTAAAATGAACAATAATAATTTTTTAAAAAAAGAAAAGGACCCGCATTGACAGCCCAAGCCTGAGATTTAAACTTTATTATGGTGAGGAAAAGCCTAAATACCTGCGTGTATGTAAAATATTTACCAGTTTCATCCACTGACTGTCCCTGAACAATCCAGGTGGTACAAATATTGACTAACTTGGGATATTTGAGGAAAACATGAATGGTGTGAGCTATCGTGGGGGGCTGTATTGAGCCACTGGTCCTTAAGAAGTGATTGAGATCATTAAATAACATCTAATTAACACAGAAGACCTACCAATGTATTCAAGTAACCAGTTTCAGCAATGTGAAACAGAATGAGAGTCGGTAACTCCTTTGGGCTTTCCTTCCCCTTCTGCTGACTGCCTACAAAAAATTTTCTTCTCATATGTCACAGTTATACTCCTGCTTTTCTGATAAACTAGGTTCCTTTTTTTGGTAAAGTCAGCAGGAATCTCAGAGCTGCCAAAAGCCATAGGGGAACAGATAAATCCAGAATGAAGACTTGATAAAATCAGCCCCAGAATCTCGAGAATGAGCTAAAACACTTGTTTCTGCAGGATTGTTCTCCTCCCTCTAGCCTGACAGTGGTATTACAGTGCAGAAAAGTCTGGGTTTGGGGTGACAGGTGAGGGCTGCCCAGCTGATAGACCAGTGTGCTCTTTACATAAAGATTATGGAGAAAAGGAAATAAGGGGTGGCTGAAATAATAGTGATACAAGTGAGGTCTTGGATTTGCCAGCTGTTCCAGAAGTTTGGGAAGTTGTTCCTTTGATGTTGAGTTTAAAAAACAGTGGCACTACACTGCAGGAGATTTTAGTTTGTTAAAAGGTATATTTACAAAAATAAATAATGGAAAAAATTCTTAATCAGCCTACCCATAACTATTGTTTATAAAATGTTTAAATACAATGTCATTTTTAGTTAAATAATACAATTAAGAGCAATTATGCTGGTCTGCTCATTAGCTGACCATAGTTTTCCTAGAAGTTCCTGACTCTTTATGGTTGTCTGGATGGGATTGTGCCTCTTGGCCTGCACAGCAGGTTAGCTCTTTGGGCAGGGAATGTGTTTATGTTCCATGTCTATGGAGTGTTCACTGACAGGTGCTTGAATGTGCTGCAGTAATGCAAATAATGGATAACAAGTATTTTCCTATTCTCTCCTATTATTCCAGTGGTAAATTGTACCTGCTAAGCCTACTTAAGCTTGCAAGAGGAAAAAAACCTCTGCTCTCTTCTCTTCTTGTTTAAATAAAACATCTTTTCTCAGAGGCACACTCCAAAAAAACAAATGTTACTTTCTGGTGAATACACTTATACCGAGTGTATTTCTTTGTATGCTGAGTGATTTCCTGGATGTGTTTGTAATCTGCACTAGGAAAATGAAGAAAAAAACCCTGATATGTTTTCTGGTCAGTTTTGGCTATTACAATTGGTTGATTTGTGAATTTGCGTTGCAAAGCCCATAGAATCTAATCTCATAGTTTTTTGCATAAAGGTTATGCAAAACTTCTACCTGAGTTAAAGTATAGGATTTGAACATATATTGTCTTGGCTAAAGGGCTCCAACTGGAAGTTAATTTACCATAAGGAAACTGTTCCTGCTCCTGTGGCTGATATTCCTAGGGATTAAATGAGAAGCTCATTTTCAGGGATAGGGGTGGTTGAGGTAATGCTTCAGTTTCTCAGTGGTTCTGCGGCTCCAGGCTGAGGCTGAATAATATGCTGGTCATCTGCAACCATGAAGTAAACCTCTGACCATCCTCCTCCAGACAGTTAAAGCTTGCTTCATGTGATAGTGATGAGAACTGCTTGCTTTTGAAAATCAGTACTCCAGTAATTCAGCTTCCACAAAGTGAAAGTGTGACAACAAGGGGACTGCAGAGAGTCATGGAGACAAATTGTGATAACTATACTGCTCAACCATTTCAGAGTTGCTGTTTCCCTTTTACTCTTCTCACCTTACAAAGGAATAAAGTGGCATTTGTAGATGCTTATGCCTCTCCACTCTTCTTAGGAAAATCTGGAAGATTATTTAAGACACTCAAATTTAAGGCTGTTAATTAAGTTAATTGAGATGGATCCCATCCTAAATAATCTCAATGCCCCTTCGACAGATACCAAACAATGCTGGATGCCCCTTTTGAGTAGCCTAATTGCAGCTGATGTCCAAGGAGTTGGAAGAATTTGGGGAAGAACTACATGCAATAGTAATTATATTTTTTTTATATTTTATTTTCTTTACCGACAGGGAAATTTATGTCTCTTCAGTGAAGTGTTTCTTCATTGCCTTAATATTGCATTAAGATACTCAATACTTCATAGGAAGTGACCTTGGAAGGGCATTTACGATGCGCTAAAGATCGTACACCAAGTGAGCAATTGCTCAGGCACCAGAAATCTTTTCTTTTAGCAAAAATGTCTTCCCACAAAAGTGGAAGAACAAGCTGCAAGTTCTGTCTGCTACCTCACAGAGAGAGATCCAGCAGGTCCTCCGAGGGACACCTGTTTTTCTTGGGACTTGGCTTCCTTTTAAGAAACACCATCAGAATCCTGAAGATGGTACCATAAAAATACTTAGGCAACCAAATGTTGCCTCATATTCTTGTTTGAATTTTATTCAGCATTCACATGTTCACACTCGTATTTATTCAGGTTCCAGTTTTCTTTTTAGGTGCCCTTAAACTTGCATAATAGTTTTTATTGAAGCAATATAGATGGCAACATTCGAGGAATCTATGTTTACATTTTCATGTATGTTACCCATTTTTATATTGAAATAATAAAAGTTAATCTAGCACAGAGAATATTGATTTTTAATACTGTGAAAACATATTAAAGTTTGCCAGAACTAACAGAAAAAATATTTTAACCAAAAGTAACATTTTGGGAGGGGAGTCTTTAAAATATGTTAACTTGGTGTCTGTGATAGGGCATTGTTGTAACTTCTGGAGTCTCTTGTGTGCCTTAGGTGGGGATAGAAGGGATGATAGGAGACAAAGTACCCCCACCTAAATGTAAGCAACACTGAAAACTGGTGAAACTGTGAAGACAGACTCTACCTGCTCCCCATGTTTCCCTGTAGTGTTTTATTGTTAAAAATAATAAAACAATGTGTGACTCAAATAAGAAGGAAACAATGGTGACTTCCTTCAGCAAAACTGGCTACCAGGGCTGGAGTCAAGAATACACTAGGAAAAAAGACTTGGGAAGAGGACTTGCTGTATTCTAGGTGCTGCCACCCAGTGCATATCCCTCTGTCTATACTCCAGCTCTGCATGCTCTGACATGTAGAGTATCTGCAACAGGGACCAAGCTGAATAACCTCTTACAAGTTCATCACAAAATAACTGAGAACTTAACATGCTTAAACAGGTCAGGCTAAACTTTAAATCATGCTTTTATTCTTTCTTTGCTCAGAAACAATGCATGTCTTACTTTCAAGCTATCTTTGATAGATTACTATGTGGATTTTAAAATGGTGATTCTTTTTTTATTATTCTAATTTTAATAATGCAAATTTGGTTCTATAACCTAGACTATGTTCTATGTACTCAGAGTAAATCACTACAGCCAGTAAAACTCTTCCTTCCACAAAATAAGCCTTCTGAGTTTAGTCCTTCTTGAAGGACCAAAATGACCTGCCTTCTGATTACTCCTTATTACTCTGATTTGCACCACAGGGTGGATAATATGAGCTTTCAGCTGGAAAGCTTGTATGTTGTTCATGTCCACTTGGGATGTCCTGTCAAGGAGCAGCAATCTAGAAGTCTAATGGCAATGCTGGAAAATGGGCTGAGAGGATTATTTGTTGGATTAGTGTTGCTTTGTGCTATGGCTCTGTGCCTTGCTGCACACAGTGCCTTCTAGCTGACACTGAACTCAAAATCCTGTTTTATGGGCCAACTTGCAATTTTGTCTTCATTACAGTGTGTGAAGAAGGCACCAGGTTGGATTGAGGTGCTGGGTTCTAGTTCATATTTGCCCGTGGTATGAGGGGACTCTTAAAAGATGGCATAGGCTAGGGCAGTCACCTAGCTGCAGTGAGGAAAAGAAGGGAGAGCTGAAATACGTTACTTTCTCTCTTGGCTCTGAAAAGCAGAAACCCAGATCTGCAGGGAATTTGGGCCAATGTGTTCCTCACACTTCTGTCGACAGTCCCACTCGTTCCTCACTCTGCAGGCTGTGCTGTGCCGAGGTTTCACAGCCGTTCACGGTGCCAAGGGTGTTTCCCGGTTTGCCCTGCTTCCCCAGCAAGTAAGAGTGGCTGATTTCAGCACACAGGGCTGCAGGAACTCTAACAACAGAGGACTGCAATTCGGGAGTGTTTCCATGTAAAGCCTTTTTCATGAAAACATGTTCATCTGTCGAAACTGAAAGTCTTCATAGGGGAGAGTTGACTTTGATGAATTCCCCATTAAAAAAAGAAAAAAGGCGTATAAAAGGCTCAGCAGATTTGAGAACATATGGGGTTTGATTCTCCACTGTCTTACACGTTGTGCTGTTGTTTACAATCTGATAAAGCAGATGTAAAATGCAACTCACTGCCTGGTTAAGATTTGCCTCCACAAGCATGATTGAATACACAAGATTAAAAAGCTTGGTGAATCAGTGTCCTGCATCTTTTCCTCAATGATCATTTGTTACCTGCTTTTGACTACCATGTCACATATTTGTTTATATAGTCCTCCTCTACTGAAAACTTCCTGTCTTGCTTTGCCTTTCCATCCTTCTGCTTTTATCCCAAGTCTTTGCATCTTTCTGGGTTACTACATCTGAAGTGTGTTGAAAGGAATGCATTCTTAGAGGTTGAAAGAGGGTGAGAGAAACAAGGGAAACGGTGATTTTTTTATGAGGGTCACACATTCTGTCAGCAAAGGTGGAAGATGATACCTTCTCTCTTCTTTAGCACTGGTGACTACACCTGAAATACTGCATTCCATTCTGGCATCCTATGACTGGAAAAAAATTACAAGAAAGAAAGAAGAAAGAAAGAAAAGAGCAATAAAAGTGATTTGGAGGCTAGATGTACAAGGACTTAGCGGAAAGACTAAATTAACTTTTAAAAGTTTGAGCAAAGGCTTGCCCAAGCAAAAGGCTACAGGAGATACTTCTGTTTCAAAACAGACTGTAAAACTGAGTGAAGAGGTGAGCTAGTTATAGTACTTCCAGGTGGATAGGGATGATTGGATGAAATGCAGAAAAGAAAAATGTTTCCTTGCTATGAGATATAAACTTGCCTATGCTATAGAACTGTATCCTTAGTACACTGTATTAGTGGTATTTTATTGTACTTAGTTAAAGGCAGTACTTCAGAATTCATAGTAGGTTCCCTGTCCTGTAATCAGCTGAATGAGCTAGTGAACACATGACTCTAATAAATACTTATATTTCTGCTAGGCCTGAAAAGAGTCTCAAAGACCACAATGGCAGATGGGTGTATGTAAATCTGTACGTACGAAGGGCAAATCTTCATTTTTTTCTTGACTTGTTCTTGCAACTTTGGAATTCTTGTTCCTTTGTTCATGGTTGTGAACACTTACAGCTTTTTGTGCAATTTCTCGCTATTGCTGCAGTCCAAGAACCTCTAAGGTCCAATCTTTGTATCCCTTGGAAGTCCACTATCTATGCGTAAGGCCACTATGGTGACAGACAAAAAGCTAAAGGGAACCGATGTAGTAATTGAGTGTTTTTAAGGAATACATGTCCTTAATTTTTTATTTCTCTGTTTCTGTGATATCATGGCCAAGAATCACAGGGTCCTCTGCAAGTATATGTAGAACAAGTGTCTGTTCTGGTAGTCTCTTCCAAAAAAAAAAGTAAAGTCAGGATCAAAATGCCACAGCGCTCTCTGTCCAACTTTACATGCTTAAAAATATGCTAGTTTTAAGGATTTAATGCAATAGTGAAGCATGATGTGTGTCATCACCAGCTAACCATTGAAAATTAATCTTACTGGGCTTACTGAAATATTTTGATATCTTTTATGGGTAATAGATGCATTTTACATTATAAAGGCAAATTATCAGCTCGATATTGTAAATGATTTGAGGTCTGCCCATTAGGGTTATTATTTCTGTATATACCTGGGGAGAACTTCAGCACAAGAAAAAGGAAACAAGGTCTTGTTATGGCATTGGAAAAAAATCTGCCTAGTCCAAGATTTTGTCTCTTATGATGGCCAACAGAGGTTGCTGAAGAAAGACATTAAATTCCATTCAAATACGGACTCCTCAATATTTTTTCCCAACCTCCATTGATTTGTAGCTAAGGCACTTCTTAAGTCAGAGGTCAAAAATCTTCAGTACTATGAACATGAGCACTGACATTGGCACTAGCTAATATTTTCACTTAAAAGATTTTACCATCAAAAGATTCTTCCTTTGGTGAAATATGCTTCTCTGTTAATCTGAAATTTGAAAACAAAATTAAGAATCCTTAATATCTTGAATGTTTTAAAAACAAAGTAAAACTGTTACAAACTTACATCACCTCTTTTAATTTTCTAGCTCTAAAAAATTTCAGTTATAGAAGGAAAAAAGAATGGAAAAAATGCAAGTGAAGCAGACCTGATTAATTCAGTTACATTCCGTGGCCAAACAGAGGCAGAGAGATGAAAATAAAGGGGACAAAATTCTAAAATTTTTAATTTTTGAATATAAAGAGAAACAGAAAACATTTGATTTTTTTTTTAGATCTATTTTTGATCTAACTTTCCCTACGATATAACTAACAGATGACATGAAAAAGTATTTGAACATTTTTCTGGGAGAAATTCAGTTTTCAAGCAATTGTAGTTACCAATTTCTGTGATCATCTGAATTTATTTATTCACAAATATTTATTAAGGAATTAAAATATTTATTAAGGGATTCAAAACTTTCTACCTTTAAAAATTAACAGTTGATCTAATGCTAACCACATTAATTCTGGATTTCTGTATGTTTGTAATACACTTCAGAACTATCATTTATGCTTGATGTTGTTGAATAAACTGTTAGAAAGACACTTGCACAATATATGTCTTGCAAAGTCCCACAGAAAAAGTTGTTGGATTGTTTCTTTGTTTTATTGTGGCCTCCTTGTGCCATATTTACAGAGTAAAAATGCCTTGAAGTAGCTAAAATGGGTTTCTGAAGCTCTTTCTCTTCTCCATGTGCAGGTCTCTACAAAAATGCAGTATTGAAGTGACATTTTGAAGGGTCATGCTAGTTTCAGAACGAACCATATATACCTACAATTTATTTAATGGGTATTGAGGACAGCAGAAACTACCTGAGACTGCTCTGGCTCACATTTGGGACAGAACGGTCACAGCCTACAACACAGACTGACTCTCAGTGTCCATATCATTTTTCCTACAATTCCTACCCCCAAAAACCCAAAGCAAAAACAGGGTTAAAGAAGTAACTGGGAAAAAAGGCTTCCAGTTTTGGATAACCTCAAGGCAATACAAACACAGAGATATAGAGGTTCCTCTAAGTGGAACAGATGTATCTCTTGAAACGCGGCAGAGTGGGCAAAGATGGCACCGTCGCAGCCTGCGATGGAGGTGATGCGAGGTAACATAACAAAGGTGTTCTTGCTGAGGCTTTCCTGCTTGAAGAGATTCATTACATGAAATTAGATCCAGTCTGGAAAGACTGTTTCTTTTACAGCTAGGTTAAAATATTCTGAAGTTTGAGATGCTAATACTGAGTAAATAAACATGACACTTCAAAATTATTGTGGTGCTGGCAAAAATGTCCAGAAAGCAGTTGTTAAGATGGTTAAATCATCTAGGTCAATCTGGAAAAAAGAAAAAATCCCGCTGAACTTTTCAGTGCTGGGTATGTTGTATTGCTTCTCACATACATTTGCTGCTGGTACTTATAACTGGAAACTGATCACACTGGACGTGGAGGTCTTGGCTGCATTTAAGTTCTAAATTATACTAGTCTGTGAGTCCTTTCTTGAGGGTAAATCAGTTTCAGTATTTAATAGTAATTTTAATGTGAAAAAGTCAATTATTAGTAATTGTAAAAATACTGGGACATACCCTGTTGCATTTATAGATTCCTATTCAAATGAGCGGAAACTGCATAGTGTCTTGGAATTGTTGAGGCTGCAAGTAAAATTATTTTTTTTTGTTTTGAATTTTATGATTCTACAGTGACAGAAGAGTAGTTTGCTCTCTTTTTTGCACTGTTAGTATTCTATTTATTTCTTTCAGTCAACATGTTCTTTATCACATGCTCAGACAAACTGCAAATGCATATACCTCTACAGAACTGCTGCAAGCCAGGAAGCACAACCGGGCAAGATGCTAGGAGAGGAAAAAAGGGTCAGGATGCATTCATTTGCTCTTCACTGTGTTTTCAACTGAAACTCAACAAGTATTAAAAAGGTAATAATTTATTTCTTTACATAAAGTAGAGGTAGCTTTTCTATATGCCATGACAACTAAATCTCCAGTCAGCTGGCATTTTTGTCCATGATTTAGTATCAGTTTGAAAAATGCATTCACTTTGCCAATCTTACGTTCCCAAGTCACAGTTCAGAGTCATGTGAGAAGGCAAACTCAATAGCTGGAAAAATACAGGAGAAGAAAGACTGACCTTGGACAAGATTTCATTTAATGCTGCTAGGAGATCTAGTGCTGGCTAGATCTGTTTCAAAACCCTGTATTTTTATGATCTTCCTTCAGGAAATAATATGTTACTGTACATAATGCACACACTGCCAGCTGCTGTTCTTCATAGCTGTGGCTAGAGCTACTAGCGTCTCAGTTAAGCTACTCTGAGATAATTCAGGTATCTCTAGCCTTACAGTGAAACCTGCAGTGAAGATAAAAGCTCTTCTAAGTTTTTCTTCAGAAATGACTGATTTTATGGAGCCCAGGTTTCCCAGTTTCTAACCCTTTTTGATGTTTTTGAAAGTTGGACCAATATTCTAGCAAATGAACCAAAAAGCATCCCTGTTAGTTGGTATGTAATCTTTACAGAAGATATTGGCACTTGGGACCATTATGCACACGTTAACATTAGCAGACATTCTTAAATGTTCTGTCCCCTCTCTCTGGTCCTTACTTTTTGAGGGCAAACGTGATTGAAAGTTGATAAATTGCTTTAGAAGGTAAATGATGGGTTGATTTTTAGCTGATCTTTAAGCATGCATACAAGATATATGCTTTGGAAAATACTTAATATGCAATCATACACTGATACTTTGTAAGCACATCCATCACTCTCATGGGACGTATCTTTCCAAAACTCTCCTTCATGCATATGTCTATATGATTTTGCAGATACTTAACATTATTCAAAAAAATTCTTGCTTCTACTTAAAGTTAATAAAGGGCTTCAGAAGCAGACAGAAAATCAAACTTGGGTCTTCTGGAATCAATGATGTTGTTAACATCTCTCATGATGTTAACAGAGCTAAATGCCTTTCTTCTTTACAGCAAGGGAAAAAAATGTTGACTGTGTCATCATGGACAATTCTGGCCAAGTCTTGTCTGTTTTAGTGATTTTGTGACAGTGATCAAATAGAGCTTGCAACCCTTTGTCAGCTCTGTTTACTAGCTCTGAGGTTTCACATATTGCCTGAGAAGCAAGCAGCTCCTTGAGCAATTTGACAACTATAATGTGGCATCCATGACTTGCATCCTCCTAAAGCACTGAGTGCCTCTCAGCCTTGCAGCAGGATGTTCAATTCTTTTGCTCCTTCACAGACACCTGCATGGCCATAACTGACGCCTGGTGTCATCTGCCCTGTGAACATTTCTCAGATCATAGCTTGACTTGTCTTTTATGCTCATATAAAGGTATACTTTAATTACTTTTATGTTTCAGGCTGAACAAGCAGTTTGTTATTTTCAAGAATGCTCTTAAAATCATGCTCCTTTTCAGTGACAGAAAATTACTGCCTTTCAGGAGCACAGGATGACTGCCAGGGCTATTGGCCACAGTTTCATGAGCTAAAAAATTTAGTGACTTGCTAGGCAGTGACAGTTTCCCAAAATCTGATGAATCACTTAATCTTGTTCTTTACCTTAACTCTCAACACTTCATTCTGGGTCTCCTACTTGTCTTTGAAAAAGCCACATAAACCCTGGCTGTATGATGCCTGCTGATGGAACATTACTTATTTACATACTTGCCCTGGATGGGGTGTGATTATTTTTAAAAAGTGTTGGCTGGTGTAGAAAATAAGCCTGTGTAAGCAGAGAGGGAAAATACATTTGAAAAACTCTCACAAAAGGCTAGGACTGGCATTTTAACCACGATATGCACGAGACAGACGATAACGTAAAGTCTTAAAAGCCACAGGTAATGTGACACTCTGCAGATGTTTTTAATGGGAGCAGAAGCTCTATAGAAATGTTTTCATCTGGTTACACAACTACTTATGTTGCAGGCTCAGAATTAAATCGTTTCCCAATTCAGATAGGATAAAATAATTCCCAGGTTTTATAGTTGCCATTTACACTGGTAGACATACTGAACGTGAAAGCTAGAACAATCATTTTGCTATCTCAAATCTTTTTCAGCATTCTCAAAAGCATGTTAATTCTTCTCATTATTTCTTCCTTGGCTTAAGTCTTTGTTTATTTTCTTCAGGTTAATGCTAATAGGCTAAGGAATAATCCAACAGCATATGAATTCAGACAACCCCCCACACTTTAGCAAAATAGCAAATTTAGCACACTTAAACTAACCTTGTTTTGTCTCCAGGAGTTTAATTCATTCATTGTAAGTAACTAAATTCTCAAGCCAGGGTACTTTGTAGGGCTTCTAACTATTTCCCTGTTACAGAGATGTTCTTGTGCCCAATACTCACAGTTGGTGTCTCTAGAAGGTGAATTTATACTGTTTGTAGACTTTTGATGAATAGAACAGCACTACTCAAAAAAATGAAGGTTCTATGTATAATATCAAAATATATCCCTTGGGAATAGGGAGAAAATGCAATTAGCATTTCTTGTTATTGACTAGATTTTGCTACTCAGTCTATAAGGCAAAAATGAGATATAAATTAGGCTATGCTTATTAAATCTCATGTCTTACCTTGCCAAATGTAATCTTAAAGAAGGTTTATTAAGTGTTCAGGCAATGTCTTTAGTAGTGAAACATGAATGGGGAGAATGTATCTCATAATTACTTTTTCATGTCACTTCTTAGAAAAAAAAAGTGTTGCAATTGTTTAATCTAAAAATAAAGATAATTTGTAGAAAGCAATACTGAGTGTGTGAAAAGGTCAAATGTCAAGCTTCAGAATAAAAGAGAGCTAAATTTGTCTAGGCATGTGTTAATTGTGTGTACCAGAGGTCTTTAGTTGGATGGAGAAGAGAAACTAGTTTTTCATTCAATTAATTAAAAAAAATAACCTTACATCAAAGCTTGGAGTAGATTTGAACAAATCATCTTTTCTTCATTTCAATTATGTGTGCTAAAGGCTGGAACTTTTTTATGCAGAAACGTCAAGTGAATTTTGATAGGAGTATTTTTAGTTTGTTAAGCCTACAATTGACTTTCTGTATCTCAGTGGCTGACTTGTTTACCTGCAGTAATAAAACAATTCTGGTTCTGGAAATCTAACCTGTCTTATATTTATACACTCAGGTTTGCTTCTGTTTTTGGATTAGTATAAAACCACTTTCTTACAGATCTACGCCACTCCTCTGCAAATGAGCATGGGACCATGTTTATAACTCCATCCTATGGGGAAGAGAGGTGATCCATAGGAGAAAGCCTTTGCATGTGGGTTTCTTAGGCTGTAACCTCAGCCATTACATGGATTCCATTTTTTTTTTTGTACTAACCATTTCCTCACTGGCAGCGACATGTGCCTGTCTGAAACTGGTCATGATGTGTAACATGGAAATGTTATTTCCTATCCATAAGTTATGTTGGACTGTACCATGCCCTGTCAGATAGCACTGGCAATCAATGAGGCATTCACACTCTGTAAATTTTACGTCAACCAGAACTTTTCATTTTATTAAAAGTTCATCACTTATGTTGGCTCCTTTTGTTTCTTATACTGGTTGTTCCTTATCAACCTGCTGTAGCTATTTCCATTTCCTTTGTGTACCAGATTGCTTTGACTCTGTTAATATGCTATTTTTATAGGAATGGAATATAATTTTTTCTTTTTTTGATATAAGCATTTTATATATAAAACACCTGGCAGCCTGAGAATTCCAGAGATGCATTACGTGTAGCTGAAGTAAAAAGCATGCTTTTGTTGCAATGGCTAGATATTATTTCAGGCACAATGTTAAATGCAAATTAAAGAATATATTATTTTGCTTACAAGATGGTCTTTGTATAAACACAATAATACGAAAATAGGGAAAAGCATTATTTTGGCAGCTTAGATGACTTATTTACTGTTTCTTTTTGAAAAGTTAATATCCTTGAACATTTTCTTGTTTTGATGAGGCATGTTCATTTTTGCTAAAGTGACATTTCTCCAGCCTCAGATATGGCTCCTATTACAGCGACTATAGACTTAATTATAGAAAGGGAATAACTCCGCTGGGTCCGAATGAATGTAAAATTACAGAAGCTGCCTGACTAAATTTCAATGTTAATTCTGCAAACAGCTCCATATGTTACATTTCTGTTCCTAGCTGAGTCCCAGGAAGTAAGCTGCACTCCAAACTGGGCACTGTCTATATAGAAACAGAAAGAAAATCAGCCCTGTACTAGCATTTTTATCAACTGAAATGTTTCTACTTACCTGTTATTTAGTGAAAGAGTAACAGAAATCTAGATCCTTGGGATAATGCAGTGCTTATTTCTCATTCCATGGGAAAATTTTACTTTATAAAAACAGGTAATGAATAAGGAAGGATTACAGGTACTGTTTTTTTAAAGAAACTATCCTGTGCTGTTCCTCGGGAAGGCACTGATTTCCATTCAAGCAGAGTTAGGGCTGAGCTCTTTTAACCCCTTCCTCTCCCTTACTAGTTTCTCGCTTCCGTTTCTGGACTTTTCTGGGAGCCTGATTAAAGCTATTCACCAGATTGCATTGCTTAGGGCACAGCATTTTATTACTGATGATATTCCTTTTTGGTACTTTGGTATCCAAAATGCATCTACAACTTTCATGGCTCTCTGATACTCCCCTTCTGGACAAAGTAGCCTTTCACCTGTTAAAAAGCTTCTGCAATAATGTGTAGAGCATCCTGGAGATGTCCCATGCTTTTCTTTGACTTACCATAAAGAGCAGCCTCTAGACAGTATAACAGATGTATTAACTCTTAATGTTTGAAAGGAATCATCCGATTTATGAACTCAGCTGAATCAATTTTTGTTATTATCCACAGTTCTCACAGGACAGCTTCAAAACTTACATTTTGAACAAGCTGACTGCAACTGGTTATAACCTTGTGCAGTTTTTGGTTTCCTTCTTTCATTTTTGTCTAAATCCTTCATAAGGAGTGTTAGGATTCACATGTTTATCTTAATTTAGAGAATTAAAATGCTGATACCATTTGGCACGGGGCATATATCTAAAGACAAACAAAAAAAGTATTCTGAGGTAAAATGGCTTGTGAAAGGGGTCATAGGTGTAAAATTACTCAAAAGTAATTTTAGAAGTACTTATTTTAAAGTAAAAGTAGTCAGAGTAAGCCCCATTTGCTTAGCTGCATATATAAACTGTATATATGTATGAGTGATGCACAAACACTATAGATATACTGGTAAAAAGAGACCAGTTTGATACATTACAGAGTCGCTGACCTGAGCTTTTACCAGCAGCTGCAGTTTTACAAGGAGGCTGTCATGTCCCCCAGGAGACAAAGGACAGCAAAGGAATGCTTTCCTCTCTCCTTCTGCAACTGGCACAGGCAGCTCATGATCGCCTGGCTTCCTCATTGAGGGGCATTAATCTTTTCAGTATTCCTCTTACAGCACCAGAGATGCACTGGGAGTATTCTCTCTTGTGTTGAGAGAAGAAATTAACTCCCTACCATTTTTCAGGTGCATGAGCCAGATGCCTAGCATTTCAGCTGTATTGTTATAGGCATTGCTGTGCTTGCTGCCCAGAGGTAAATACTGATAAGTGCCATGTAAGTGTGCTATAGAATGAATCACTGCTGTTTGTTAGAGTGATCAAGCACTCTGTTGAAGTTAACAGGTTGATGTTGGTTCATAGGTTTTCAGGCAAAATTCCTTAAAACATTTTAATGGACTTTCTTTTGTTACATACCTACATTTTAGAATCTGAGAAAAGCAATCCTAGATGAAGTGTATGAGGTCACTCCAGAATTCTTTTCTGCTTCCTTACCTGATGGGAGAATAATGGTTTTGTTTATCTTCTGCTGTCTTAGCAGCTGGTAATTCCCATTCTCCTTTTTTCTCTAGATTTTTACCTTCTGCAGGACAGATTGGAACCACAGACCTAATCTTCTGTTACTTTATATTCGATGCAGCCACTTACAGGTAGGTGTGTAGTGTCACCTTACCAAAATGGCAATGTTTTACAGAGATATAAATTAGAAGGTACAAGCAGTGCAAGCAATATAAAGAGCATAGCTAGGAGATAATCAAGTGCCAAGGAGAGAGAGAAACCAGGTTTAAGTCTTATACCATCTGGACACGACTTTTTGTGAGTGCTTATGAGTTTAAAACATATGTAGGTGCTGAGGCATCTGAAGGTTCACCGACATATGCCATTTTTATGTCATCAGCAGCTGAGTCCCAGAGCAGAGATTTACTAGCTGTTAAAGGGAGATACTCCTTAAAAGACTGGAGCAGACAGATTAAGCTTCTTACTTTTCAGAAGCTGCTTTTATAAAAGAAGTTTTCTGTTATCTTCTTCCCCTCCAGGCTGTCTTTTGCATAAAGCTACACTAACTTTGGTGTTTGACTATGTGAGGACATGGAAAATACTCTTGTGCAACGATATTGCCTGTGCTGGTAATACAGACCTCTTTGTTGGACAGAGTTGAGAAAAAGCTGGCCATAATCTGTTCAGGCTGCAAAAGACTGAATGCAAGGCTTTAACTCATATAAAGGCAGGCTGCAAAAAGAAAAGGATGCTAAGGAGGGCTTGTAACAGCAAAGTCCTACAGAGCAGAGAGTGAATCATTACACTGACTACATGATATCATTAAACCCCATCTATTTGGACCTGTTTATTACAGAAATTGTGTTTTGTGTCTCATCCCTTTCACCACTATGCAACACCAGTCACTTAAAAATTCCTTACGGGTCTCTTATTTCAATACCACCTCTGAGTATCTGTTCCCCAGCCTTGTTTTTCCATGCTTTGGTGGGAGGATAGCATAATGCCACTTAGTATAAAATGTACCTGCACTGGTTAGAACATCATAAAGGTTTTGTTGTGCTGCCATAGACCCGAGTCAAGACATAAGACAATATTGAGGTGAGACACTGGTGTGAATTCTTTACCAAGGCAACTAAAAGATAGACCAAAATAATTTCTCACAGGTCAGCTCTTTAAGGATGCTACTGAGTTACAGGGGAAAACAGGATTCTGAGTTGTTTTTTCCTTTCCTTTTCTTTTTGCTTGGGAGCTGAACCAAGTTTGCTTAATGAGCTTTGGCATGAAAAATGCTCTTTATTTCTTCTGTTCTATTATTTTCTGTAAAAATAGAGCTGAGAGAGCAACGAAGAGTACCTGGCAAACAAATGGGTACATTCAGAGAGAAATGACCACGTTCCTCAAAATAAAGCAAATGTCAGGTCATAGTGGGGCTGGAATATGGAGTGGCAGGGGCTCCCCCGGGGCAGGCAGGGTCTCAAAGCCAGGGATCCCATCACCACAGCAGAGTGGGCTCCTGGGGTTTTCTTAACCATGTCATTAGTGGGTGAACTGATGCCCAGCACTTATAGCTGAGTGTTGCCTCTTGTCCTCCTTCTTTTTAAAAAACATTTAATCTGTGAATATCTTTTCCCATACTATTTTGCAAGACAAGGAGTCTGTACTCTTGGCAGTCTCTATTCCATTTACACTGTCATTATGTGAATGGCTGAAATAGAACTAGTATGGTGAGCCAACCTGGAGCTTCCTGGCTGTCACAGTGATTTCAAAGTATTTTACCACTTATCTTGAAAATGTTACACGCCTCTGCTAAAACATCCATTTGCAGTCTGGGCAGTATTATGCTAGTATTCCAGTTTTATTGCTGATAAGAAAGACATTAGAAGGGTGCTGTGAGCTGTGTAACAGACTGTGGTGTATTCCACATTTTCTTTTTTTTTGCATAGTTGGCCCACGAAATTCCTGCCTCTCCATCCTATCCTCTGTCCTACACATTCATTCCCATGTCTGTGCTGCAGTTGTTCTGTTGTGCTCAGGCATGTTTGTGAGGCTCTGCTGAAAACAAGATCTAGTCTGATTTGTATTAAAAAGAGGAGTATTTTTGAAATCCACGTAACTTAAGGATATAGTGTAGATCTAGCAATGTGGGTCTACAGTATCTTCACTGACCTGAGAAAATACTTACTGGTTTAGTAAAAACTTAATCCAATCCTGTATGTAATCTGCCTTGACAGGTTTATTCTGTTCAAAAAAAAAAAAAAAAAAAGAACCTTAAAAGCAGCAAGCTGATAAGGCTGTTTTTCAAGAAGTAGCAGCCACATGTTCTGCAAGCAATTTACTAGTGACCAAACTCTCAAGCTGCAACAGCTAGCGAAGATGTATGTGTGGTATGTGTGGTAAAAATTACTTTTAAAAATGAAAAATGAATGAATGTCTTTGCATTTTTAACATCATTTTGATTTTCAAATACTACAGGTTTTGATTCACTTTTCAAAATACTGAACATTCACTGAATTGCCACTTATAGATTCTGAGCACAAGTCCTTTTATTTCATTTCCAAATGACGCCAAATTAAAATAGTCTCACATTTGCTCAAAACAGCATCAGAATTACAGCAGTGTGTCACTGTTTCTCAGCTGGAACTTCAGGTCAGTCTCCCTGTTGTGCCAGCCTACCCGAGCCTGGAAACGGTCCCACAGCCTGTGGGTACCTTGGCAGGAGCTGAGCAATATTTAGCACAAGGATAGCTGTTCAGGTAACCACCAGACCAAAGAAATGTGGGAGCGTGCGGACACGTTCTGCGACAGAAGGAGAACTTCTCATGATTAAGGGAATATTTCAGTTTCTAGGGTCTAGAAACAGGATTGCAAATTTGCTTTAGTCCCAGTCAAATAGCTGGATGGAGTCCTCCACAATATACCTTCAGGGTAATGGGATACTTCTTATTTTCTTCACTGTTGGAAAAAGGAAGTGGAAGAACGGTCCAGCTTACGGGTTCCTTTCTTTTTGTCCTGGCTGTTGGTTATTAGCTATCTTTCATGTGAGAAAGAATAGATGTTTTGCAGCTGAGCAAGGAAGGCATATATTCCCAGATAAGAGGACTTTGGCAAAACTAGGGAAGAACTAGTATTTTTTCCTGGTCTAATTAAATAGAAATCTCACAGGCCACTTTCGCTCCCTAATTTTGATTCTGCAATATTTAAGTAGGATAGTGATTAGGTGAAAAAACTTTATTCTGTCTCTAAATGGTACTGTAAGTATTTAGACAACTAAATACAAAATGAACTTGGAGTAGTCTGAAAAGGTATGTCCCTGGTTCTACTTCAGGAAACTACACCATATTCACTAGAAATTTTAGCTTCTTTGATTGTGTTTTCCTGTCATGTTTTCAGAATAAGACCACCCAAAACGCTACAAATAAACATATCTTGCCATTCTTTTAATGTGATTTTCCTGAATACCTTTGGAGAAGCCGGATCAAAGAACAAATGTGTCTCGACACTGGCATCTAGTGGCGCCATATGTGTGATGTCCTTGAGAGAACCGCAGCCGCTGAGCTGGGTGGGACAACCAGCCAGCCACCTTCTTCTACATCCTGATTAATGTTTGATCCACAGATCTGTACTTCTTTGAGAGGCTTCCCTGCGGGCGATTTGAAGACTTCTTCCATCCAGAACAGATGAGAGAGTATTTCTAGCAGTTTGCACAGGAGATGATGTTTTGCGGGAAGAGGTCCACGCTTTTAGTTCAGTTGCTGAGAAAGACTGGCCTTTTGCACACCTGAAAATATTTCCTGTGTAATGAAACCATAAAGGGAGACTGGTATCTTCTGAGAAAGTAGTGTTCTTTAAGCTAGTCTGAAACAGCGAGTCAAACAGTGAGCATAAGGACTATGAATTTGAGTTTTGTGGGGAAATGGAGAAGAATATCTCAGTTAGTAGAGCTAATAGGAACTATTATGGATGGAACCCTTAGCAACCTTGTCTAGTGGAAGATGTCCCTGCCCATGGCAGGGGTTTGAAACAAGATGATGTTTAAGTTCCCTTTCAACCCAAACCTATGACTCAAACCCAAATTCTATGACTCTATATATTTGTTTTAAAAATTTCAGAAAAAGGAGACCCTACTCACTTCTTTTATCGCTTCGCTTGCATCTTCATTTGTAATTTCATCACACACTAAACTAAAACTGAATCTCAAATTTTAGCTATTGAAACATTTACCATTTCTTATTCAGCCTTTTATTCATAGGTTTCAAAGCACTTTAGGTAGCCCTATTAGCCACCTCTCTCTATTTCCCTTCAGTACCTGAAGGGAGCCAACAGGAAAGAATGAGAGAGATTATTTACAAGAGCATGTAGTGACAGGACAAGAGAATGGCTTCAGACTGTTCAGACTGAAAGAGGGCATGTTTAGATTAGACAATAGGAAGAAATTATTTACTGTGAGGATGAGAGGCACTGGAATAGGTTCCCCAGAGAAGTTGTGGATGCCTCATCCCTGGAAGTGTTTAAGGCCAGGTTGGATTGAGCTCTGAGCAAAGTCACCTAGTGAAAGGTGTCCCTGCCCATGGCAGGAGATTGGAACTACATTATATTTAAGGTCCTTTCCAACCCAGGCCATTGTATGATTCTATTTTGCTGGGGAGTCAGTGATCAGAAACAACCTCCTACAAGGGACAATTTAAAGCAAAATAGTTAAGTTCCTGTTTTCTACAGTTCCAGTGGAGGAGCTTATTCTTACTGTGCATGGAGATAGACTATGGTGGAAGTGAGGAAGGATGAATATTCTCCCCACTGCCTAAAGCAATATTCAGTGAGCCACTGGCAATGCTGAGACTAGGTAAGAGATCTGCCTTGAGTCCTGAGCCTGCACTCAACAAGCTCTGCTTGCAAAGAACACTGCAGTACTATAGTTTTTGTTGCAAAATTGCTCTGCTAAGCCTGCAAGCTGCTAACCAAACAATACTGTGGTCTCATCTGAGTGTCAGAAGAGTTTTTCAACTGTAGATGGCACTGCATGGTAAGTGCAAAGGTGTGCCTAGTAGCTGTGGAGATTTTATTCCCTTGAGGTTTTTTATCTTCCAAACACTGCCATCAAGAGGTTTTTAACACATGAGAAGACCTAGAAAGAAGTAAGGTAAGGCCAGAGGAGAATTATCTGGAGGTGATGTAAAGGGAATGCCATGCTATCTTTGCCAACATACTATTTAATGCAGGGCTATCCCATTTTGGGAACCAATACCTCCCACAACAGTGGTAAGCCACTGCAGACCAATGTACTGGAGTGGTGACTGCAGGTGCTCCTGGAATTCCTGGTCAGGCAGCTGCAGCAAGATAACCCAGGTCTCCAGGCATGACTTCAGCTGGGCCGTGAACTCCTGCAGAGGTCACACTGGTACACTCAGAGATAGGGTGCATCCCGCTGTGCCCAGTGCTGTGCAGTGCATCCTGGCCATGGCACTTTGTGTGGCACAGTGTGGCAGTAGGTAGGCACCCTCTGCCACCCTGACTGAGCACACTGGGACCATACTGGCAGCACCAACCTCAAAGCCACTATATCTAACGCTCAGGGCCAGAGAGGGTATCAGATGACTTGCTCAGGGATAGCACCAATATGGCCCAAATAGCTGCATCTGGGCACGAAATGGCCAGAAAAATATCAGCTGTACTGTAAACAGGACGTTTACCTAGTCTTTAAAAAAGTTTTGAAAAATAACAATCTCTTTTTCCCAATCATCGGAACAGGGCAAGAAAGGCAGTTCCTCTCTGTTCTCACCAGTTCAGAAGCTATAAGCAGATCCTCCATTTCTCCTAACCACCATGATCTTGCCTCTCCCCTGTCTGTGAGACTGTCTCATGACCAGCAGTGTTATTTGCTGTGGTTAAGGAGTCCGAGATTTGCACAGGAAAGTCCTTATGAAGCCCAAGAGAATGTCTTTGATTCTCGCATATTTCCATCTATCCTCTTATCTCCATAGGAGGCTGATGCTCTGAAATAGTCTGCAGCTTTGCTCCTTCTATTTAGGAAGATCAGGGTTAAAGATGTGCAGGAAAGACAGAACAAAAATTGAATTTTCCTGCTGCACTCATACAATAAACTTCCCACAGAATAAAAGCCCCACTTTTTTAAAAATCATGCTTTTCTGCAAAATATTTCACATCACAACAGAAAACATCCACTTTAAACATACTGCAGTTTCTGATTGTATTGAAGATTATATACCAATCACTGAGAGTGATTGTCCCTTTGCCAGTTTCCACAAATCTTCTTTTACTACTTACAGTATGTAAATGCAATTTTTGTTTCATGTACATTTGGCCCTTTAGCACAATTTTTTTACAATTCTTTTAATTTTTTTTTTTTTTTTTTTTTAAATATGGGAATTCTGAACAAATGTGGGACAACACATTCTCATTGCACACACCTCATATCACTGGTATCTGGACCACTACAATAACAGAAAATCTACCTTGAGCATCAGAGACGCTCCCAAGGTCTAATGAGATAAGTTGGAAATCCTGCAAGTAAAGAAGAGATGTCAGAGTATCTGCAATGACAGAGCTACGTGGAAGTGTTCCCAGTCATGCAAGATGAAGACCCTGCTCTGCTGACCATGGTTTGATGAGCTCACCCAGTGAGCTCCTGGGTGCTCACTGCATCTCAATTTCCTACTTCACCCTCACGGGGGAACTCTCAAGTAGATTGATCAGAATTCAGGGAGTCCTCATCCTCCTTTCCACGCTGTTTGATCCCCAGACTTCTTCTCCAAACTATTCTTAAACAGTATTGTCATATGGAATTTAATAACCCTGTCTGTTTCAGTAGGAGGATAATTTTCCAGTATTTTATAATATTTTTTTCCAAGTTCATAAAAGAGAAAGATCACGAGGAACTTATTTAGTATCAGCAGAAGCTAAGCCTGGAGCTGATTAATTTTTTCTTAATCAGAGTATTACTGCTACCAATAAGAATTATTACTCAAGGTTTCAGAGGACACTGGTAATAATTAGGCCACTTATGGACCATAAATAGATATGTGAAGGGGGAAATCTGTCACTTGACATTTAGCATAGCTGAAAAGAAAAAAATTAATTATTTTAATTTTTGATATATAGACTGAACTTTTTGATTATTGGCTGATAAAAATGATTACCATTTTTTTTCAACATTCAGGGTCAATTTCAGATAGCATAGAGTGCAGAGTTCATTTGTTCCTTACTGTCATTTACATCTTCTCCTCTAATTCCTCCAAGCAGCCTAAGTCTGGTCCAGACTACACTGGATGGATTGATAAGATTAACAGGTCACCAGAAAGCTGCCTACTGGGGTATTGTCCTCCCTATAGCCTAGATTTGTCTCCCCTAACCTTAAATGAGTATACTCATTTGGAGCACAGGCAACCTATAACCCTTCAACAGTGACTGAACTGAGATGCAAAACTAAGACAAACGTACCCTCTGTACGCTGGTTAAGTCACTCAAAATTGATGTTCCTCCTCAAATTCTTAAGTTGGCTAAGTGTACCCGTTTTCCTATTTAAGTGCTGCTTTTTCCATTTTACCTTTTTTTGTTACGGATTATTGACTTAAAAGTCTAGAGCTGCTATAAAAAGTAACAATGGTGGTCAGAGGCTTATTATTTTCTTATAATTACACGTTTATTTGTGATAATTCAGACCTTTTCATCACAGACTGAAAAAAGCCAGATGGACGTTTCCTTACTGTCAAGCAAGTAGTACACAAATCGGGCTGTTGAACTTTAAAAAGGACTCTTCAGCGACTTGTTCCTGGCTGTTCATCTCCACAGCCTGTAATTTCTTCAGAAAGTCTTAAAATAGGATATTTTTCTGTAGCTTTGTAAAAGCCAAACCAAAAGACGTAGTTTAAACGGAGGCTCAGGTTAACCTGTTTGAGCTACTTTTGTTTTACAATGTTACTTTATCACCTCAGCACAGCA
The DNA here is from genome assembly GCF_003945725.1 of Corapipo altera. Classification (NCBI taxonomy): domain Eukaryota; kingdom Metazoa; phylum Chordata; class Aves; order Passeriformes; family Pipridae; genus Corapipo; species Corapipo altera. The sequence goes on along the minus strand of NW_020884890.1, from coordinate 10,693,519 downwards.
CTAGCAAATCAAACTACAGCACCCGTGTTCTGTGAAAGGTGTTTATTAGCTTGCAGCTGCTTATGCAGAGGCAGCACAAGATCGCAGGAATTTCTGTTACTGACCTATAAGATGGGGTCGATTACAAAAACCTGAACAATAAAAAACAGGCAAAGTAGTTAATATCTTAATTTTCCATGAAAATATTAAAAGTCCTGTAAAGAAGATAAAAATCTTGCATAGAAACTTATTGCTAAAAGCCTTTGGTTATTATGTCACGGTTTTGGCTGACTCGGACTCCATTAGGTCCTAGTCATGACTTGTTTTCAAACTTTTCTTTGTTCTTTGCTGTAATTTTCTATTCTTTACAACAGTATTTTTTTTAAAGACTTGAGGGGCAGTCCAGGTTCTAGAAATTATTTTTGTAATATAGAATCTTGGGCCTTATTCTACTTAGACCCTTTTTATTTTTCCACCGAGCTCTTTACCTCTCCAAAGGATGCCTGCCTCAGCTATTCACTTGAACTTGTTATTGTGCAACAGAGCATTGTTTATGACTGACTTCAGCTGCATTTGGACTTCTTTATCTCCCCAGATGGTCATCACTGTTCTTAGGCCAGCTGGCAGCATACTTGGAGCAAGGCCACCTCTGAAGTATGTTTGTGACTGGAGCTCAAAGAAGCTATCACTAGGAAAATAATGCATAAATAAATTTCATATAGCGTGTGGGGTTAGTTATAATGGTGAACGACTGCTGGCAAACTAAACTTTTATACAGAGAAAATCAGGAAGCAGGCTGTACTATTCACATGTACTTCGTCAGATGGCACAGATAAAAATGCTTGAGATTCATCTATATACAACTTCTACTCAATCTTTCCCAAACTGAACTTCTGTTGAAGCACACACATAACTTCTCTTTCAATTGTTTTGTGGTTTAAAAAATAGCTAGGTTCTTTTAAGGTCTTAATGCTCACACCACATGGCATAATACTGTGGCTTTAAAGAAACATGTAGAAACTTTGGCCACTGGCATTAAGGCATCATTCATGTATTTCTTGGAAAAAAATATATCATTAACGATTTTTTTGGAAAAAAAAAAGTGATGTGTGGCTTTTTTTACTCTGTATTTTACAGTAGGTACTGCTTGTCTTGGTTCCAGCTTCCCACCCTAAAATACTACGCCCTAATCCTGTTCCAGATTAAACTGTAATCTGTAGCACCCATTGCATCATCTGAGACGTTAATCAAGAACTGAACTGAGCCCTCAGGGAGTTTACTTGAAGCACACATGAAGTGAACCACAGATTCAAGAGCAGTTTTGCAAATCCCGCCCACACGCCAAGTTTGCTTGTGAGACTGCCCCCAGGTGGTGTCAAAAGCCTCATAAAAAATCAAGCTATGTCTCATAAATTAGACCACTGGCTCTGTCGGAGAGACAAACTGCAGTAGCATAACGCAGCCTGAATCAGCACAGCCTTCTCGATTATTATTTTGAGGAGACCTGCAGGCTGATTATTTGCTTTTGAGCCCTGCTGGAGGGAGGTGTTGCCTCGCCAGAAACCCATCCCCTCTCTTTGCAGACACGCTGCTTCTCCCGTGAAGTCTGCCAGCGGGAGGCACCTCAGCTCCCTGCCTTTCTTTAATCTTCTTGTTAATTCCAGCCCCCTCAGTTGCCCACCACAAGACATAAACACCCTCAACCCTCCTCACCCGCAGCCGCCATTTTGATTTGACGCCTGCGCACCTCCGACACTCCGCCCACGGAGCCGACCCCGCCCACCACTATGGCTCCGCCACGCCCAGACCACGCCCACCGACCGGCCTTCTCCCCCTCGTCCCCTCCCGCCCCCGCCTGTCAGTCAATACGGGCTCGGCCGGGAGGGGCGGAGCCGAGGCGGCAGTCGCAGCCAATCAAGGTGCGAGGTGCGGCGGCACCGCGGCCAATCGGCGGCTCGCTTGTTGGTGGGTGCGGCGGTGGTTGTCGGTGTTCCCTGCTGAGACTTCTGGCCCCGTCTGGCGCTGCCGCCGCCGGTGTCACCGTCGGTGTCACTGGCACTGTCGCCGGCTGAGGTGTCGCGGTAGCTTCTGCAGACACAGCCACAGCCTGGCCCTGCCCCACAGTCATTGAGGATGAGCCCCCGCGCTGCCCAGCGCGCGTCCCGCCCTGCCCGCCCGAGCCCATTCATCTAGCGACTGGTGAGGGGCGGGGGTGGCCGGCGGGGGGACCGGCCGGAGAGGTCGGGGCGGGGGCGGTGGGGGGCTGTGGAGAGGGGAAGAGGTAGAGCCCTGAGAAGGGTAGCCGGGCAGGGTAAAGGGCAGCCGGCCACGTAGGATGGGAGGGGAGCGGCTTCGTGGCTCGGCCGCCGGTGTGGAGGAGTCTCTCGTGTCCCTCGTCGGTCTCCGGCTATGTGAACGTGTGTAGTGGGAGTCAGAACGGCCCTCTGTCCCCCTGCTTTCCCCTGGCCTCTCTCCCGGCTCTGAAACACTTCAGACCTTCCCCCTCTTGACACTGGCTGCAGCCTCTTGCCAGATTTCCTTAGCTGGAGATTCCCGGGAAGCCTGCCGTGATCCTTGTCTATGGCGTTTGGTAGAAGCTCACAGGGCTGCTGCTCCATTCGAGCAGCGGCGTAAGCACTAGAGAGCTGAGGTCTCGTAGTTAGCTTAAAAGGATACTTTCATCCAGTCTTCTTAGGGAAAATCAACTCTTTTTTTTTTTGTTTTGTTTTGTTGACATGGTTAGTGTAATTGTCTGTCTTAATGGAAACGGATCACAATTTATGGTTTACAAAAAATCAGCAATCGCCCAACATCTGGTATGGGTAGTCTATAATAACACTGTACCAAAAGTTCAGAGTTCGTTCAAAAAAGTCAACTTTTCCTAAGATGGAAAAAATCCTTGATGGATTTATCAAATACGGTTTTAAGTGTGGTGAAATTCTAGAGCACACTTGTGGTTTGTTGTGCTTGACTTCTCTTCAGCATTATCTGTTTCAATAAAAAATCTATAGCAAGGTCCCAGTGTATTGTGGAAATGCCTGTAGCTGCACTCACTGTACTTTCGTCCTTATCACTTTCTGTATGTTTTAATTGTTTTGGACAGTATTAAGTTATTAAATGTAAGTAGTCTTGACTATTTCTAGATAAGCCAAGCACAATATTTCAGTTTACTGTTTATGTACTATGATTCCTGAGTAATAGATGTCCTCTGACGTGTTGTAGCTGAAATTAGCTACCAATGGTACTTTGGTTCTTTTTTTGACAGACATTTCTGCCTTTAGTTGGTAGTGCTTGTTAGCTCAGTTAAGAACAGCTGAATTAGAGTTGCTGGATTGCTGAACGTTTTAATTCTGATAAGGATTATGCTGCTGTCACTGTGAAGGAGGAAGTTATAGAAACTCTGGAGAGAGCCTCTAAAGGCCACTTGTGGCAGAGTGTACCTGTGCCAAGCGGTGGCACAGAGGCCCCAGCCCAGTAAATGAAGCAGCTGGGATCTGCCATGGCCTGAGGGACACAGCAGCCATGGTGGAACATGGTGTTTCTAAAGCAACTCGGTCTTCCTCCATAGCTTTACTTATAGGCAGGTCACATTTATTTATAACCTGAGCAGTTTGCTTGTTGTCTAGCCTGTTTTGAGAGTGTTATTTTCGTTCAGTTTGTCATCTGAAAATCCTTCCTGTCGGAATCCTTTATGGAATTTGAACAAATGACTACTTATCCCACTGTCAGGGGTAAAACAGACTGGAGTTTTGATTTTTCTTCTTTATGTAACAGATGCTGCATTCAGAGGCTCTGGGTGCTCTTCTGAAGCCACAGCTGAAGGAAAAAAGAGATCCAATTTGCTCAGCCTGTACTCACGGGTTGTTTCATAAACATTCTGAATCCCAGACTCTTTCCAAAGTTTTCCTCTACTGACTTGCTTCTCTTAAAACTTGGTAGCTGAACTAGATTTTTGCATGGAGAAGAGCAGAACACTTTTTTTAAAGGTCTCTATGTGGGAATTTCAGACTGCCAAACCACTCTGAGCTGCTGCATGGCTTAGATTTACCTGGTTTTCCTTGTATAATCAATCACTTTTCTCTCCATAAAATGTACTTTGTATTCATATAATACCATTCAAGGGGTTGAAAAGCTTAGATTTTTTCCTAGACTTCAGCAATTGTACAGAGAATTTTTAAACAGATTAAACTATATGTGGATATGTAATTTCAGTAGAAATTAATAGTCTAACTGTTCTTTTAAACCTAGGACAATGTTACCTATACCCTAAAGGTGTGTTCACTTTGTTTATCTAGGAATTCATCTGTGTTTCCTTAAGGATATGTTGCTTAATGCCAGTGCCAAGTTTATTATATTACTACCCAGCTTCAATTTTCTAGTCACTTTTGTCAGATTCTGAACTATTACTTTAATATGTATTAGTGAAAGTTACCTTTAGGTAAGAATATAGTCAACAGAAAATCCTGAAAAATTAGTAGCATGATAGCAAATTCCTGTGGCTTTAATTCTGTAAGCTTTAGATTTGCTTCTTTGATTAGCTTATTAGTCGAGTAGTTGGTGTGGTAAAGTTTGCTTTGGCAACAAATATTTTTAGGATTTTCATGCTGTTATGGTTACAGATCTTTTGTGACCTTATGAAACAAGTGCAAGTGGACCAACTTGGAGAACATTATGAAATGTCAGCATGTTTGTTTGAAAAACAACTCCCATTCCACAATGGAAATCTTTAGGATCTTTAGGATCCCTTATAAGGATGGACTTAGCCTTCCTGAAGTTTATGACGTTGCCAGTCATCCCTCACTTCATTTAGCAACTTATTATCAAAAGGAAAAGCAAGTGAATTTTACACCTTCAGAAAAGCCATATTATTTACACTATTTTTGTAAAGGAAGGGTATTATGATTGTTAAGGAAAGCTCTAGGCTTCCTTTATATGGAAAATAGAAACCATTATTTAGTTCTGTTTTAGAAGAGTCAAATGCCAGGTAGTTTTTCACCAAGTGCATTTTAGATGCAACTAGTATTTAATAAAATTAGTAACATCTTAAAAAACAAATAAAAAGCTAATTGAATGGAATGAAGTTATGCCAATTTTAAGGTCTTAGTAAAGCAGCCTGAGGATGGATTTCAAGGCCATGTCACTTATTTGACAATTGAGTTACTTTAATGCAGTGCACGTGGAAGATGCAAACCCATCAATCTGTCTTCAAGTGGCACTGAATTCTGAGTAGTTGAATCTCTTCTGTATTCTCTTTCACTTCCATGTGAAACCATTGTCTATATTAAGATGAAAAGAGCTACAACAGCTACTAGCCACTGCCTTGGTACTGATATCCATGTTCATGTTAGCCAGATTTTGCTGGATCTGATACCTCAGTGTAGGCTTTCATCAGGAAGAAGTGGAAGGACCACAGATACGAATTCCAGTATCAAATGTGTGCCTCCCAGACTGGTTGCCAGAAATGTACGGTGAAGCTGCCAACCATAAGGTGAGGGTTAGTTGTTCCCTTGTACCTTTGAGCCAAGAACAGGCAACCTCTGTGGAAATGCTTTCTAGGAAAAGAGAAAATTGGAGATGTGTTGATAGATAATGTGATACACAGATTTCTGGAACTTCACAGTGGAAGGCTTCTGCAACTCTGTTCATTTTGCTCAAATGTTGAGATTTCATGTCCACTGTCTGCTGTTTTCAGGAAATGAAATCTGCCACCATCATCCTTAGTCATGAAGTTATTTGTTAGCTTGGTCTTACAAATGTGTAGAATCTTTGTTCATTTCATACTCAAGAGAGGTGTGACAGCTGTGATTTTTGTAGCGACTTCTTCAAAGAAACAGCCACAATAGGTAGAGAGCTACTTTTTCAACTGCAAATGTTTCTGACTCCATAAGGTCAGATGACACATCTGACACACACCTCCTTGGAGGGTGTCTGACATCTGTGGTGCTTTGCCTTATCTGAAGGGGAGAGCTGAGTGAGACAGCTCTACTTAATTCCAGGAGGCAACATACTACAAACACTTTCTTAGTTCTAAGGAATTACTTCCAAGTTGGTTGTAATCTTTTAAATTTTCCTGGTCTGTGAACATGTATAATAAGTAGCTCATGTCTCTAGGGCAAAAATTTAGAAACCCACTTGCTGCAGAAATAAAACGTCTTTGTTATACTGCTCCAATTCCTCCATTTTTTGATGACTTTTTTCTATAATAAAATGTAATTAGGAATTTGTTTTTAAAAATACTTTGAATTCCAAATGATACTTATTTTATCATAAAAATGTTGAAAATGTTATAATCTTATTTATTTATGTCTTCTGATAATTACAGCGTTAGGAAGACGCTGGTATTATAGCATGAATATGACTAGTGCTGAGAAGCCTACAGAAATATCTGCAAATAAAAGTAGAGACACATAATCAAAAGGGCACTGTGTTCTAGACGTTTCATTTAAAAGTTTGAAAAATGCTGTTGCTTTTCGTATTTTGTGCTTATTTTAGATGCTGATCATTCATTTGGGACTCCCTGTACTAGAAGTAAGCATTTGAACAGCAGAAAGGCTTTTACACAGACCTGAACTTCAACTCACAGTTTGAAAGTTTTAAGGTTTCACTTAAGGACTTCCTTTGTGTAACAGTCAGGTCTGATTATTAACCTTTTTCAGATGCAGTATTAACATGATAATGTCTGTTACTGGTGTGCCAGTCTGTTGTGGAGAGGTGAAAACTTGATCTGCATCCTTCTGTCTTGAAACTCAAGGTGTCTGTATGAATATACTATTATAGTATTTAGTTTTGTAATGTTTGGAGTAAAGGAGGGATGGGTTGGAATGACTTATAAAGAAATAATTCAGCAGAGTCAGGTTTCACATAACTGCGTTAAATGTCACCATGATGGAGTTAGTGTGATGTAGGCAGGCTTGTATTTCTATCTAGGAGAAGACTTTTTATTCTTTTAATGTTTGATTTGTTGTTCACATTTTGGTGTTTGGTGAGGCTAGACCTCAGGTGCCTTAAATAGGTTTTTCTTTGGCCTCTCTCTTCCTTTCTTGCAATGGCACATGTTTCTTTGAAACTAGGATTTGACTTCTGAATCATTTTCTCATGCAATTCAGTGTCTTAAATAGGTGTGTATCTGCACAAGGGGAGGTATGGCACATGGCACAGCAGGACTGCTCCCTTGGGTGGTGGTGTCATTTCATACCAGTTTACCTAAGAGATTAGTCTACTTTGTTTTATGACTCCTCTGAGTAATTTTTCTTGATGTTGTTTTTAGTTTTATTCTTTGTAGCACTGATAATAATGTCTAAACAATGAACTATATTTAAGATGTGCTTTAAAAGGTATGTGTAAAATTCATCCTTCTTCCACAGCATAATTTTTTTGCCTAGTGGCATATTGATGAAATCTGACAAATTGACTTGAGGATAATGGCACTTCTGATGTTCTTCCTGTAGATCTCCAGATATTTTTTTTTAATTATTAGTGTTTAGAAAGGTGTTTGCACTGGCAATCTGAGTCTGCTGATAGTCACCTATCACACTTTGATTCCTTGGAGCAGCAAGTCAGGCTGCATTCTTGAAATTAGAGCTTTTTTTTCAAGCCTGTGACAGTGATTCACTTCTCTTTATAGTCTCAGGCTTGAGAAGGCCAGAGGAGAAAAGTCGATGCGCATATATGTTTAATTTTTTGTGTTACTGTAGAAGTTTGTAAGTTGGTTGGAGAATGACCTGTAGGGTGAACTGGAGCTTGCTTTGACAAATACAAGTTTTGGTCAATTCTGGTCTCATAAAGCTTTCTGATTGTTACTCCTGGTCAGGGATGAGGGACTAAATTGTAGTAAATAAAGACTACTTTTTTTTTTTTCTTTTTCATTTGCCTCTCTGTGAAATTGTTTTGAAGGTACACACTGAAACAACTTCTGATCTGTAGATTTGCATTCCGAGTATTTAATCCCTTGTGAATGAGGTGGAAAAATAATTGTTGAAGGCTTTGTCGTGAAATGTTTAAAGGAATACTCTTGGATTAGACCTTTGTTTTCTTGGAAGTTTACATTCCATTACTAGTGTTTGCTCTAAACTGATTGCTTGCAGCTTTATGGAAATCTTGATGATAATTCTTGAAACAGGAGGAGGACTGGGATTTCTGTTTTCCGAACAAAATAAGTTTTTTTGTGACATGTCTTTGCAGAGAGAGATGTTGACAAAATATGGTTATGCACTCAGTGCCTGAAAAGCAATGGAAGCTAAGCTCAACAGGCTTTTTGGATGGGGTGGGGGTCAAGGAGTAGGACCTGAACTTGCTAATGACTGCTGAGCTGGAAGTAGTAGTGTGTGTGGGGGGTGTTGTTTACTGTGTTGTGTCTTGTCCTATTTCACTCAGTTTGAAACTAAAGTTATGCTTGGAAGATTGAAGCATATTGTTTTTTGGAGGCTTAATAGCAGTTCATAATTAATTCAGCAGTGTATCAGTGATGTATGTAGTTTCTCTGTTTTCTGGGTTTGTCTGTGATTTTTATACTGCTGTGTGCACTTTGTGAATTGTGACGCTTTTGACTTTAACTGTACATGTTTCATATGCAAGGTGAGTGCTTCTGTCAGGCCTTTACTTTTGAGAAAGAGGATACCAGAGAAAGATGGATGTGCTAAAGATAAGTATGCCAAGCTAAGCAGAAATACTGTATGCCCCAGACTGTTAATATATTTTCATGAAGAAAAATTGGTATCTTTGGTTCCTTTTCCTTCTTTTTCCTCCCTTACCTCTTCCAACGTAGACCTTCACTTCTTCCTGCCTGAATTCATGTATCTTGTACAAGCTGCTTTTATTTGCTCTGATGCCATCCTTTCTCCTACCTGTGTTAGCAGCTATGGGAGTGGTGGAGAGGAACCTTCCTGTTGGTTCTGTGGAACAGAATTAGTAGGGACATGAGTATGCATTCAGGGCAGGGAAGAGAAAGTGGGGCATAATCCTATTTTTTGCAGTGGCTATGGAAACTGTGGTGGTCCCTCCCTCCCCCTGGGTGTTACTGACAAGTCTTCTACTAGCCAAAGTGTGCTCAACAGCTGGGGGGGGATGGGGGGTGATGCGTGTTTGTTTTTGGTTTTGTTTGTATTTTGGTTTTTTTCTTTCTTTCTCCCCCCTCCCCGCCCCCCAGTCAATCTTCTAGTTCAGTTCTTGCTTTCTGATAACAAAGTAACGATACAATTAGACAGTAAACAGGGTGCTGAGGACCCTAAGGTTGGGAAAGCATACTTTTTTTTTCTTCAGATGACTTTTTTGGATCCAGTTCACATTGTAGGCTACAAGATTTATGTCAAAGAGAGGTAGGAGGTGCCTTTGGCAGTTGGGGTGGGGAAGGGAGTAATGTTTTTTTTAAACTGAGTGAATACCTGAATATAAGCTCACATGGCATGGGGCAGGTCAGTTAACCCTTGCACATTGTCTTGTCCTGTACTTCAAAGTGGTAGTTTGGTAAGCGGTTAAATCAGCACAGTTGCTGGGGAAAAGAGTTTTTGATTGCTAATCTGTTCTGGTTTGTTCTCTTTCAGGTCTCCCTTGCAATTATGGAGTTTTAGAAGAATAAGGTTGTGTGGAGGGGGAATCCCCCTCTGCACACTAGAAGTAGTTCACTTTTGGAATTTTCTATGGACAAGAATATTTGTTATATAAGATGGTGAAATAAGACTTCTAAAAATATATATTTATAAATATTTATTTGAATCAAGTGCCAAACGTAATAGAACAAAGTTTTCTAATGGCAGCTCAATAAAACTGGATTTACATCCTTGGAATTACAATTTTTCTAGGGCACTGTGTTGTGTACTGAATCAGAGTGCCTTGATACACTTAAGGGTTGTTCCCCTTAAGGAGAGGAGCAGCTTTAGAAGTGAAGATGAGTTCTCACATGCCAGAGTGCACTTCAAAGTGTCGATCTCTACAGCATGCTTTGGATGTTATTTCTGTAGTAACCAGAGGAAGTGAAGGCCAGATCAAGGCCTTTCTCTCTTCTTACTGCTACAATGCTGCAACTATAAAGGACGCCTTTGGCAGAAATGTTATACATCTCGCTTCGTCTTGTGGCAAAAAAGGTGTGCTAGACTGGTTGGCTGAGACCAAAGGAGTAGATCTCTTGGCGAAAGACAAAGAGTCTGGATGGACAGCTTTGCACAGAAGTATATTTTATGGATACATTGACTGTGTTTTGTCATTACTGAAGGTGAGTAATTTGCAACTGTAGTCTTCCTCAACATCTACAATTTTTAGAGTTGTATTGGTTATGTAAAAGTGTGTTTTCAAATTTGACTGAAAGCCTCTTGAGGGTTTTCTCAATATATGTCTTAATAATTTTGTATTTAGATCGCAGAGCATTGATTTACTTGAAGGTTGTCTCTGTATTCATGAAAAATGACTGTCTGCCCGTGCAGAAATCAGCACTGAGTAAGGATCCCTGATTAATTGTGGACTTCCTGAAGTCCACAAGTTCTTCTTGTTTGTGTGGGTGATATCAGGTGTACCAATTGGTGTAAGAGAACATTAAATAACGAAAGATTAAATGGCGTTATAATTAGAAATGAATCTTATATTTGAGAGAGGCTCTTCAAGATATGGCATATTTCATTAAGTGGCTTTTGCTCAGTCCCCCTTATTCCTTTCTTACAATTGCTGTTTCTTCCCATCCACTTAGCGAGTTGTATGTATTTTTAATTAATCTTCCTTCTGTTCCTCCTGTCCCAAGTACAGCAAAGGGAAGAGCTACATTTGTTTGAGGTGTTCCATTATCCCTTTAACCATGTGAGAAAAGGAAATATTTGTGGTTCAGGGTTGCTTAAAAACCTCTTAAGGCAGAGAGTTTTCCATTTTGAGTTCAGCCTTTTTAGATTAGAGTGGCTAGCCATTTGTAGACATAGAACTCTCTGCTTTTAACAAGACTTGAAGCAAAAAGATTGTGGATCCAGTGTTTTATATTTCTTGAAGGTCTGATAATTGTTAAATATGTGCTGTACCCTTACATAGTGAGGAGATTTTCGTTAAACTTCACAAAAGTAGGTGTTTTTATAAGAATTGTTCATGATTCTGTTCTCTAGAAAATTAGTAACTCTGTGCTTGATATATGAAAAAGTTTTCAATCCTCTAGTGTATGTGTGTATATCTGTATCTTTGATATTTGCTTACAGGAGGCCTCTGCAGGTTTTCCCAGATGTATTTTACTTTTCCGTCAGTTGCATAAAAAAATGAGATTTTTGTGATAGCCAGCTCTGCTGATACTCTTCTAAGAAGAGAGTGTTCTGTCTCCCAGTTCCTTAACTGAATCCTCTGCTGTACTGTGTTATTTAAAGGATATGTTCTTAAGGTATTATAGCAACAACAGGAACAGATTATAGAATAGAATTACGAAATAGCTGAGCTAGAAGGAGATCTCTAAAGGTTGTCGAGTCCAACCCCCATATTCAGGCAAGGTCAACTAGACCAGATTGCCCAGGGCTGTGTCCAGCTGGATTTTGAAAAGAGCATCAGACATCTCTGTTCCAATGTTTTAATACCAGTGCAGTAAAAGCAGGGTTTAGATTTAAACAGAATTTCTTATATTTCAGTTTGTGCCTGTTGCCACTTTTTCTGTCACTGAGTATCGCTAGGATCCCACCTCTCACCTCCAAGCAGCTGTTTATTATGCATTTTGATAAAGCATGCTGTCCTTCTCCCCCACCCCAAACCTTCTCTAGGCAAGCATCCCAGCTCTCTCAGCTTCTCTTTGTATGTCAGATGCCTCAGTCATTGTTTTCATGGTCTTTTGCTGGACTTGGTCCTGTATATCCATGTCTGGGAGTCCAGACCTGAAGCCAGCACTCCAGCTGTGGCTTGCCAGTGCTGAGTAATGCTTGCTGGCAATGGTCCCACAGGCAGCCCTGAGTGCTTTCACCATTCCTAGCTGTGAGGACACATTGCTGGCTTACGGTCAACTGGTTGTCTACAAGAAGCCCCAAGTCCTTTTCTACTAAGGTGCTTTCCAGCCATTTGGCCTCCAGCTGTATTGGTACAGTGGGTTCCGTTTGTTGCACTTCATGAGGTTCCTCTCGGACCATTGCTCCAGCCTGTCAAGGTCCTTCCTTCTGAACGTCAGCACAATCCTCTGACTTATCAGCCGCTCCTCCTGGATCATCACCTTTGCTAAGGGAGCACTCTGGCCTGTTGTCCAAAGATATTAAGCAGTACTGTTTGCAACACCAGTATAGTTTAGTCAAAGAATATTTGGGTTTGAAGGGACCCACCAGGATCATTGAATCCAACTCCTAAGTGAATGGCCTGTATGGGGATTGAACCTGTGACCTTGGCATTATTAGTGAGCACTATGCTCTAACCAACTTCCTATACTGGCCCCAGAATCAGGCCCTGGTGCCCTAAACTAATGAGGATGACAAACTTCTACTGTGGGCTGGAGGCAGTCATGCCTTATTCTCAGACTGTATCTTACTACAAGATTTGCCACTCAGCGACTGGGGTTTGTTTTCACAAATTCAGACCATGTGAATATCACTGCAGCCTCTGTCTGCTTGTGAATGACTTAAATGACTTCCAAAGTGAAGAATATCCAAAAACTGGTTAAGTCAAACAAATAGGTCAGTCTTTCTGTTGTATAGTGAGTTAATACCAGCACTGTAGCTAATAGGGTTGCCTTTATAATTTGGAGAATGTATATTGTTGTTCTTCTGGCTGGTGGTTTTCCAAGGAAAATTATGGGTTAAAATCCCTATTTCAGATATGGCTGGCTGGCCTTCTGTCGTACTTGAAGGAATTGTGAACTGCACTCCCTCCATTTTTGTATTGCATGTATTTACCTCTTAAGTGTGAGGTTCTATAAGGTTTTCCTTCATGTTAGCAAGGTACAGCTGTTTTATCCATTAGGTTCTATTGGGAACATCTGCAGTTCCTCCCTTTAGGGAAGTGGTTGATGACACCTGACTTCCTTAAAACTAAGGCTGGTGTAGCAACACTCTTTTGTATTGAGCAAATGGTATTTACAGAGATTGTCTATGTCTCTCTGAGTTCTAAAGGAATGAACTGTTCGTGTTTTCTGCCTCTGAACCTTCCCCACTGTCTCTTGTCTGGCTGTGTCCTCTCACCTTTTCTCAGTAGCTGTGAAACATTGTTCCTTGCTTGTTTTCAAAGTCATATTTAGGTTTTTTTTATTTTTTACTTCTCTAGATTGTCAAAACTGATTCTATAAACATGCCAATTTAAGAAAATACGTTCTTTGAAGCTGGTAAATGCATTTTTGATGAATATTTGTCATTCTTAGATGTCAGTACTTTATCTTCAAATCAGTTTACTTTGTATTTCACTGATTACATCCTATTACACAGTCAGCATTCAGACAGTAAAATCCCAGTTAATAAGTCAACACGATGTATATGTGGTTGAACAGAATTGCACTGTTTATTTTTTTAGATTTGCTCACAGTTTATTTGAATCTGAAGATTTTCTTTTATCAGTATTAAACTTCAATTAAAGATTTGTATAGATTCTTAAACGTTTACCTGGTTTACTTCAAGCTGTGCAGTTAAAATGAACTTCAGTTCTTCTCTTCCCCTTCTCTTCTTCACTTTCAGCATGGTGTTAGTCTGTATGTTCAGGATAAAGAAGGCTTATCAGCCCTGGATCTCGTGATGAAAGATAGACCTATCCATGTGGTGTTCAAGAAAACTGGTAGGAGATTAAATAACTTAATTCGTGTTTTCTAAGAAGATATGTGTCACCAATGTATTAATGTATGTACCAGCGTAGACAATATTTTGTGTTTTTAGTTAGGACTTTGTAAATTATGAGATACCTGAAGGTATGGGGTTGCTAATATCAGAAGAAAGCAAGAACAGAATCTTGGTGGTAGGCACAGGATGCACATATGTGCACAGGAATAATGACTGGCTCAGAGGTTAAAAAAAATAAGAAAAAAGGCAAGTGATGTAATAGGTAACCCAGAGAGGTTGTGCAGACTCCGTCCTCGGAGATACTCAAAACATGAGAGAAAATAGTCTTGGGCAACTTGCTCTAGATGACCCAGCTTCAGCACAGGCGTTGGACTAGATTATCTCCAGAGGTGTTTTTTGACCTCAGTTATTCTGCTGTTTTTCTCAGTTAAAATCATCAGAGATGGTTTGGATTGGAAAGGATCTTAAAAGTCATCTAGTTCCAACCCCGCTGCTGTGTTCAGGGACACTTTCCACTACACCAGGTTACTCAAAGTGCCATCCAACCTGGCCTTGAACACATCCGGGGATAAGGCATCCACAACTTCTCTGGGCAACCTGTTCCAGTGCCTCACCACCCTCACTGTAAATATTTTCTTCCTATTGTCTATCCTAAATGTACCCTCTTTCCATCTGAAACCATTCCCACTTGTCTTATCAATACATACCTTTATAAAAAAATCCCTCTCCAGCCTTCTTGATACGTCCCCTTCAGGTACTGGAAGGCTGCTGTAAGGTCTCCCTGGACAGTGATGCAGCTTGGCAAAATACACATTGATTTCAGTTTTTTACTCATCAGAAAATGGTGTTCAGATGTCACCGAAAGGTTATTTAAAAAATATAAATGTCATTTTTGGCCACCACTTTGATTTGAATTTGGGAAAGGCTTTTTACTAAATTGAAGCAAAGCACATATAACTTAAGGTGGTTAATAGTTGTCTTCTGAAAACGATGTGTAAATCTGCTGCTGCAGAGTGTTTGCATTTTCTGCAAGTGTAACTAATGTTGATCATCTGTACAATATTGTTAAAATATTTTGTCGTAGCACCTTACTTCTCATAGGATTAAATGTTTGTAAAGTTTAGTTTTAGGTAAGAAACAGCTTTCCTCTTCACATTTTACATAGAAACAGGAGTTGTTTTTTGGAGTCAGTATGCACAAGACTGGTAAATTTACAAGCTGCAGAGAGAATGTTTATCGTTACAGATCCCACAGAAGTCTACACCTGGGGAAACAATATAAATTTCACTTTGGGTCATGGTGGTCAACAGGGTAAACATCACCCTGAGCTGGTGGATCTTTTTCCTCGGAATGGCGTGTATATCAAACAGGTATTCTTAATGTATTGCATGGGCACCTTTCTCGATGAACTTGGATGGGTGCGTGAGGGGGAAGAAGTATCAAAGAAGTTATCAATTATTGAGAACTCTAATAACTTCTTGGGACTTCAGTTTGAGAATGTTTGGAAGTTTATAAAGTAGAACATGAGCAAACATTCAGGGCAGACAATCTGCTGCAGTCTTAACATGTTTTCTTCAGCTATTCTGAGGCAGTATTGTGACCCTTAGAACTCAGTCTTTGAGCTTCTGTTAGCCTGGGGGCTATTAAACTGAAACTGTTGATCTCTTCAAGTACGTTAAAGCAGTACATAATATACTTAAAGCAAATATTTTGTGTTCCTTGTACCTTGATTTGGCAGTCCTATGCTTTAATATCTTACTTGTATTTTTATGAACATACCTTTATTAAAGAAGAACTTCTTCACAAAGTACTTTTGACAGATGTTCTCAGATTATCCAGGAAAATTAATTTGCCCTATACTGCCTCCTCCCCTCCCCTTTTTTGCCTTTGTTTTTTTCAGGTGGTACTCTGCAAATTCCACTCTGTATTCCTTTCCCACAAAGGTCAAGTTTATACATGTGGACATGGACAAGGAGGGCGCTTGGGTCATGGTGATGAACAAACGTGCCTGGTATGCTGCTTTATGTTAATGTAGTCTAGCATAATGTTTCTTTTATTTCAAACAGCAAGTTTAAAAAGTGAATTGGAGTTTCTGTCAGTGTACTTTCAAAAGGAGTTTGCTGTTGATTTCAAACCAGCCCCCTTGCTCCCCACCAAATAACAAAAACCTCTGCAGTGCTAGTAGTGAGGTGGCAGAGAGTAAAGGAATGTGCATTTAAATATAGTTTAATTTAAGATAGCTAGACAGAGCAGTCTGACTTTTGTGTTATGGCTGAGTTGTTTTAAAGGTTAGCTGATGCCAGATAAGTGGAAGCAAATGTCTTTTGTCTGGGCTGGCTTCTGAAGTAGGTTTGTGGTGCCTCCTGATGTTTGCAAGGCTGTCACAAAGGAAACAGCAGCACTGTGGAACTGTAGTGGCATGAAGAGTGATGGTGAGGTTGCTTCTTACTGGACTTACACAGCTATTAAGTGCAAACTCACCAATCACTTTCATTTGAATAGTACATTGTTGCAATATGAAAACTAAGATTTGAGAAGACTAAGATATGATGACAATGCAATTCTTAGACTTAAACATCTTATCCTGTGCACATTACCTGGTAGTGTGCCTCTAGCTTGCAGCACAGTCATTTTTAAAAATTTCTAATATCCAGTATCTGGTAGAACTGGATATTCTGTTGGTGAATGCTATAGTGAAGACTGGAACTCTTTGAAGAAGAGAGCTTTTTAAAGCAATTCTGTGAAATTAGAATTTTTTTTCCAAATTGCTCTTTCAAAATTCGGATGTTACCTAGTGGAATAAAGGAGAACTCATGTTAGAGGGCATGAAGAGTCAAGGATACAGAACTGCTTCCTTATTCTGTGGAATTTTCTTAGAATTATCCTGTATTGAAGGGCGAAGTCTTTAATGTTCATGGTAATTTAAAAAGAAAAACAAAAGAGGTGATAGCTAATATCTGTTCAGCTCTTCTAAAGATATAGTTTCCAATCTAATTTTGGAACAGGTGGTTTAAAAGTCATCTCACTTCATAGCAGAAAATGCATTTCAAATGAAAGTAGTTCATCTTACTGCACTGAATGTGGTAATTATGTTAATGAGTGTACTGTGTGTTCAAATGCATTTTTATCTGTATTTCAGTATTTGGTCATGACTTTCTATTGATGTTACTTTGGTGTCATAGATGGCCAACAGTTAATATCAAACCAATATACTTTTATATCAGTATTTCTTTTCTTATTCAGGTTCCAAGACTTGTGGAAGGCTTAGCTGGTCATCAGTGCTCCCAGATAGCTGCAGCCAAGGATCATACTGTTGTTTTAACAGAAGATGGATATGTTTACACATTTGGTTTGAATACTTTCCATCAATTGGGTATTCTTCCTCCTCCTCCTAACTGTAGTGTTCCTAGACAGGTAAAAATAACATCAGTCAAAGCTTAATTGTTTAGTTTTTGTTGGGTTTGTTTTTTTTAACAGAAAGTAAAATGTGAAGGTTATGGAAATAACTTTTAAACCTTTTCAGGACAACCAAGTTTAATGTGAGTTCAGATAAATCTTGTTTCTGTCTTATCATACATCTCAGATCTTAAATGCTTAACTCTGTCCTGATAAATGTGTTAGTTTGTAACCTGAACAGTACTAAAGTTTGTAGTGTGAAGTATGATACAGGGTACAATTGCCAAAACCCTTTTCTTCCTCAAATTGTTCTGTAGCTGAAGTGATGTAACATTAATAGGTGTGTATTATTTGACGTTCTTGCTCCTTTTGAATCACTGAATGATGGCTCTCAGGGTTTGATTGTTATATCCTTTGCTGGAAGCACTGTTGATTCTGGAGTCAGTGCTTTGGGAAGAATAATTACAGGGAAGAGAGGGTATAGGCATCAACAATTTAACTATATTTCTATACTTAATCTC
This sequence comes from Corapipo altera, assembly GCF_003945725.1. Classification (NCBI taxonomy): domain Eukaryota; kingdom Metazoa; phylum Chordata; class Aves; order Passeriformes; family Pipridae; genus Corapipo; species Corapipo altera. The sequence continues at coordinate 10,675,929 of NW_020884890.1, read as the reverse complement.
TTAAATTTTATTTTTTTGTAAGTAAAGAAAGTGTTACATTACCTTTCACTGAAAGGAAGGTTCATCTGAAGTAGAGCAACACTGCACTACCAGTGTTATAAAAATAGAAAAGAATTGTTGGCCAAAATGCAGCAGAATAGTGTTTTGGGTTAGCATGGGATGCTCTTCATTAGTGTAATGACAGCTCTGTATCCACAGGATTTGTTTTGAGTTTTTCATCTTAATCTGGAAAATGAAGTTAAATTTGTAGTGTGGAATTAGTAGTGTAGTGTTCTGCAGTATGTTTAGGGCATTAGGACTTACAAGTTGAAACTTTTAGCTGAAATTTTGCAGCACCTGAGTCTTCTTTGGCTGTCTTATAACATGTTCTGTGCAGTCTTGTTCAAAATCTTACATATGAAGACAGTGTAAAGAGACTTGATTCCAGTTCTGCTTAGATAATGAAAAAAGTTTATTTCTTTTTGTCACTAGTGCAATAGTGCCCCGCCTGATGAACTTCTGAAATAATCTTGATTTATTAGACTGTATGTGGATTGATGTCAGTGCTTCATGCTTAACGACTTTAGGAGTTAAATGTTGTCAGAAGTTTGTACATGTGAAATTCACCTGTTGCTACTTGATATTAAGATGTACTTTGGATTTGTGCTTAGGTTCAGGCAAAAAACCTGAAAGGTAGAATGGTGATTGGAGTGGCTGCAGGCAGATTCCATACGGTGCTATGGACTAAGGAAGCAGTGTATACCATGGGGCTGAATGGCGGCCAACTAGGTAAGGTAGAAGTGTTCTAAAAGTAAAACCTAAAATCCAGCCATTTAAAGATGTCATTCATGCTTAACCTGTCATCTGCTTCTTAGAACAGAAGCCTAGTTGAAGCTTTCTTTTCCCTCTTTTTTTTTTTTGAACCAATCTGGTGACATCATCCCTTCACACTTCTTTTGAAGAATATTTTTCGTTACTACCAGTTTCACATTTTAAGATGACAGGAGCTAGTCAGACTTAACTGTCTTATTTGAACTCTTTATAATTCTTCTACCTTATGTGTATCAAGTATGGTCCTGCTGCTGAATACTTTGAGGAAACAGAATGTTGCTGTTTGTGTTGGAAATTACCCCAAGGCATGCTTTTGTTCTTCCAGCAGTCTGGTTTGTACTGCCCTTAATAAATTATAAACCAGCCTTCAGCTCTCCTACCTATGTCCTTCTTTCATCATACACTGTAAACATGATACTGATAACTTTTTCCATACTAACTTTTTAAAGTTAGATACTTGCCTATATCTAGATTTTTTCCAACAACGCCATTACCAGAAGCTTCACTTAACTCTGTATTATTCTGAAGTCAAGAAAGAACCTACTAAAAACGTATTACCAATTGGTGAACTTCTTGATTGGTTGTATGAATGGTATATTTTAATTGCTTTTGTCTTTTTTGATAAACAGGTATTGCAGTATTGGTTTGGATTTGCACTTTTGCAGTTCTGTGTCTGTGTGCGAACAAAACTGTTTAGCTAGCTCTGGTGCTTATAGTTAATCTGCATCAGCTCTGGCCTCAGGTTCCAACACTTTTTGTGTTTCTATTTAAGGTTGAAGAGGTATGTGCAAAAACTTGTCTTTGTCAGAGAAGTATTTTACAGTGAATATCTCTTTGTTTTTGCCATTTTTTCTCATATGCACTCATCATATAAGTTGTTTTTGTGGTTGCTTGTGTTGTTGGGATTATTCTGGTTAGCACACGTCCCAGTGCAGTACCATAGAGACAATAAGTGAATTGTAAACGGTACAGTTATATCAGCTGGGCACCGTGATAGACCTGTGCTGGTAAACCTTGCCTGTTTAAAATGTTTGAGCATGGTCCTACACTGTCATAAGGCAGTGTTGCTTCCAGCTGTAGAGGTAGCTCTGCTGCTTGTTCCTGGATATCTGTATCCTGCTCCATTCAGTGGTGCAGACCTAAGTGCCCTGCAATTATGCCCTGCACACAAAGCAGGGTTATATTATATATGAGATTCTTGTTGTTAGGTTTCTTGTCCCAGCAGAGCAGCAATGGCCTGTTTTTTTTTTTTTTTTTTATGTTTTCAGAGATCTTGCATTACAGCTGCAACCTTGTCTAACTGCTGCCTTCATGCTTCTGTGCACTTAGAGTAGTTTTTCTGACAAACTTTTTTGGTGTCTTCCAGTGGCTGAAATAAGCTGTAGTTTATGCCAGTGTTATGGTATTTTACTGTATTGAACTGTAATATGATCAAATTAATATTCTTTTTTTTGGAATCAAAGCAGTACAACCACATTAAATAGCTTCTTAGTGGAATATGCCTTACTTCATTTTTATGTATCAAATCTTGAGTGTTTTCTGGTGTTTGTGGTGAACTAACAAGTATGCATGGTGTGTTTCTTACCTGCCTTAATTATTTTGAAGATGAATTATCCAGCTACCTAAAAAATCTTTTGGAGTTTAAGGGTTGTTCAAAGTAGTGTAGCAAAGTATCCTTTAAATGTACGACATGTAGAATAGCAAATAATGTTTTTGGGGTGTGTTGTGTTTTTTAGGTTATCTATTGGATCCTAATGGAGAAAAATGTGTAACTGCACCTCGCCAAGTTTCTGCTCTACACCATAAAGACATCTCTGTGTCCTTGGTCTCTGCAAGTGATGGTGCTACAGTATGTGTTACTGAAAGAGGAGATATTTATTTACTTGCAGACTATCAGTGCAAAAAGATAGCTTCAAAGTATGTGTTACTTTTCTAAATTGTCTTGAAAAACAATAGGTGAAGATTACACTGTAGTTGTATACTTGAAGGTCTTTAAACATTTTTGTGCAGATAATGCAATGGTCCCCCATGTTTTCTTCATTTGCTGTTCTTTTATATGAACTAGGGCTATCGTTTTTGTTTGTTTCTTTATTTGTATTTGTTGGGACATGAGGCTAAGGTGCCACTTGCTGTTTACCGAAGATATTTTGAAAAAACACACTAAAAGGAAATATTTTGTGCTGATTTAAAAACATTGAATCTGGTGTTTTTTCTTCCTCTGTTAGCCTGGTTTTGTATAAGTGCATCTTGGTAGAGGCATTGAAGATCAGCTATTCTATTTATTTATGTTGTTATGATTTTGAATCAGTAATTTAGGGTCTGATGTTCATAACTAATGTGTGGATAAAGTATGTTATGAAGATTAATTTAAGTTGCAAGAGGGCCCTTTTGACATCATCTGGTCCATATGCTAAAACCTGCATGTAAAACCTGTTGAAGAAGTTGGATCCTTGACTCATAAATTTAGGAAATTATTTGATCCTGTTCTCTGTTGCAATAACAGATTAGAATTGATTAGATTTGTTTAGATTCGATTTTGCCTAGTTAACTTCCAACTAGGTTTTCAGCTTCATTTCAAATTCTGACAGTATTTTTTGATGGATTATAGCTTAAAGATTATTTTATACTTCATTTCTACGTGGCTGTAAGTGAAGGTGCTGGCACTTACAGAAACTTAATACAACATGCTGTGCTCTTATACTAAGAAACAGAGAAGGGATAAGGAATATGGTTTTGATCAGCTAAAAGCCAAAATGTACCAAATCCCTGAGAAATAACCTGGATAAGATAGGTCTTTTAACACAAACAGCTAAGTGAATTTTTGTAATTCTGAAATCAAAGATGCACCATCTACTGTTTTTCACTAATGGAATTTTGTGAAGAACCTGTAGATACAATGTGCTTACAAAACAAAAATTATAGTCTGCTGACAGTAGTAGTAGAATACTATTATAGTAGCAATGGAATACTGCTAGCAGTTGTACTGATAGTACCAGTGGGACAAAATTAAACATAAGTAATTTTTCAGTGTCACTGCCTCAACTATATTTTTTTACTGCTTCTATAAACAACAACAAAAAAAACCTGTCATAGAAGTAACATAAATACACAATAAGGAAATACGAATTTAACCTTTTGTATTCTTTTAGACAGCTGAACCTTAAAAAAGTTCTTGTCAGTGGGGGATATTTGGAATATAAGGTAGATACCCAGCATCTTAAAGAAAATGGAGGTCAGAAGATTTGCATTCTGGCACTGGATGAAGCTGGAAGAGTAAGTTATTTATAGTTAAATGTAGACACTGTGTTGTCTTAAAACTGGAATACTGTGGTGGATTTATTGTTTTCTTCCCATAATAAAGTCCCATTTTACAGGACCTTTCAGAATCTCCGCCTTTTCAGATCTGCTCATTGGGAGAGCTAAGCCTTCAGTGCCATCTAGTGGTGTTTACAAAAAATTTTTCTTACTGAAATACCTTCTTAAAGAATGTTAAAAACTGATCTTGTATATCAGAATAAGGGAACTATGTGGGTATTTCCTTTTCTTTCCTTGCCCTTGACTGAATTATGTTTTGAGATACCCTTGTCTGTTCATTAGGTCAGTGTAGTATTTGTGCATGTGAGTTTTAGGATCTAGCATCTATAGTATTGGTAGTGCCCTTTTAACATCTTTGGGACACTGCTTTAGCAGTAAGAAACTACTTTATCTTCCTGCATCAGTGGAACTATGTCAATGTACATTTCATACTGACAAGTGCTGGGATCTTTAGTGCTTCTAGGCATTATAAATTATTGAGTAAGGAAAGGGATGTGATCTTAATACTTCTATTTCCTAAATGAGGGCTTTCTGGTCTGGCTTGGTTGTACTTTCTTTGAGGAAGTACTGTTTAACCTAGAAAAGAGAAGGCTCAAGGGGGATCTAATGAATGTGTACCTGAAGGGAGATGTAAAGAAGATAGAGACAGGCTCTTTTCAATGGTGCCCAGTGATAGAACAAGAGGCAGTGGGCACAAACTGAAATAAAGGAGGCTCTGTCTCAATATCCGGAAGCACTTTTCTCGTTATGAGGGTGGTCCAGCACTATCACAGGTTGCCCACGAAGATTGTGAAATCACCATCCTTGTAAATACTCAAAAGCTGTCTAGATGTGTTCCTTGGCAGCTAGCTCTGGGCAGTTCTGTTTGAACTAGATAACCTCCAGAGATCTCTTTCAGCCTCAGCTATTCTGTGATTCTGTAGGGCTCGAGGGGCAGGAAAGGAAATACGTTGCTCGGGTTCTTTTGTCCTCTCCTTATGTAGGTGTTAGCAGACCTGTGCAAGCCCTTCAATGGGAGAAGATGAAAGTCTGACTTTAGTGCTGTTAATGCTGTGCCTGGGCTTTACCTTGCTTGTGACTATTTCTTTATGTTCGCTTCCTTGACATGTACAGTTTACCTTGTTGGGGACTTGCTGTGCATGCAGCGTTTCACATTCCTGTTGAATATTTTGAATGTGTTTGGTCATGGTCTCCATTTCAAAACCTTGACTAGTATAGAGAAATCTAAGATTTTTGTCAAACAATTAACAGGAAATGGTTTAAATTTTTGGTGTGCTAACTTTGAATTTTGTCTGATTTATAAGCAAACCAGTTGGGCAAATCTGTAAATTAAGAACTAGATGAAGCATGTTTCTTGACTTGATGACACCTTTTGCTGTCCTTGTTGACGTGTCAGTAAAACCTGTACTTTATATTACTACCTTGAAGATATTTGAATATTCAGAGAAACTTTTCAAATGCCCTTCATGGGCAAATGGATCTTGATGTCATAATAGATTTTCCCTGTTTTACTTGTGGGTTCTTTGATGCTCATAACACTTTATTCTGAAATTTTGAAGAATATCTTTCTCCTTTTATATGCAACTTAGAGGTGGTATGTTCTTGTGTTTAAAGAAGTAGTGTGTAGTATGTGACTGCTTTTATAGGATATGAAGATTTCCCCTTTCTCTAAAATATTTATATTGTAGGTGTTCTGCTGGAAGTCATCTAACAACTCCATGAAGCAGTGCCGTTGGGTATATGGCCGGCAAGTCTTCATGTCTGATGTTGCTTTAAATGGGAACGAAATAATGTTTGTCACACAGGATGGAGAAGCCTTTACAGGGAAGTGGCTGGAAGAAGGGAAAAAAATCTCAGAAAAGAAAGGTTAACCATGATTTCTCAATGGCTTTTAAGTGCTTTAAATCAGTATAAAAGTTAAATCGAATCTTTACAATCTAACCATGTTATGTGGTGAGTTTGTTCTTCCCTCTATGGCTGATGGTTGTTAGTATTGACTCCTACTCTACACTTCCTCAGTAATACTAAGATTTACTTATTTTGCAGCCTTCAGTTAAACTTTAGGTGGAGATTTCTGGGAGGAAAAGTACTTCTGAAGAGTAATAGGAGCACGAGGGTCTAGTGCAACGATCTTGTCACATATTAGATAATGAGTCTTAAGAGAATTGGCATTGACCCAAAGGAGGAGCATATTCTTGCTTGCGCTGCTAAGTCTGTGAAACCTTATTGTGTTTCCTAGACCCTGGGCAGAATACAGGGTCCAGAGCAATTTCCCCCTTACTAGCTTGGCTCGTGTTACCTGTCTACTACAGGACAAGATTTTAATTGAAACTGTCAGCTCTTTTTCAGGGATGTATTTGAACTTTATAACTGTATGTTGCAGTTCGACTTCCTTTGATACTGAGATCCGTCTTCAGTTTTCAGTCCATTTTTGTATTCTTTCACAGTAAAAATCTTTCCTCTGTTTTTTAATTCAGAGTTGCACACTCAGTTGCTACTTTCTTTTGTTCTACACAACACATAGTACAGAAGCACCAAATGCATCTCCTTTTTGCTGTTTGTCCTGGTGCTGATATGTGTCTGTAGGCACTCTTTTTTATGCTTATTGCTATTCTTTTTTGTAGTTCTAATGTCTTCAGGGAAATTTCAGAATCCACACCTGTTGACTAGGTGAATGCCTAGTCACACACAATGACACATACACAGAATCCTCAAGGTTGGAAGAGACCTTCAGGATCATCTAGTGCAACCGTCAACCTGGCACCACCAACTCCCTGGGCAACTCTTTCTGATGCCTAACCACCCTTTCAGTGAATTTTTTTTCTCATGTCTAATCTGAACCTGCCCTGGTGCAACTTAAGGCCATTTCCTCTCATATAGATGAACATCTATGATATTCATCAGTGATTTGTAATGAATAAGGGTTCCTGTTTTTTTGCAAGGTTTTAATGAATGTTGTGAATGGTGTGCATGTATTCAATTACCAGGTAATGGAAAATTCTAGAGATGCATTCAGAGATGTATTCATGTTATTTCAATAGTATTTGGTTAGTCTGGGTATAATTTAAACAGATATAATATGAAATCCAAAGGCAATTGTGTTATTTCTGTTATAATGATTTGACAGGAAAAGAGAACAGTCTTGCACGGCTGTACGCTGATGCACAGCTTGTTTCATTCTGCAAGAGGTTGCATTGAATGTTAGGTGGAGTGTTTTCCCTTACATAAGAAGTGGCAAAACACTTCTACAGGAAGTTCTGGGTAAGTTCTCCTCCTATATATACTGTATATAAGCTAGCTGAAATCTTCAGCATGAATTAGTCTTATTCAGTGACTCCATCAGTGGACATACAAAAGTCAGTTTTACCTTTTTGTTTTATTTGTTGCATTTTAATTATCAGGATCTTTCTATGATTTGTATTTACTCTTTTTTAGCAGAACTTGTATCGAGCCTTCAGAATTCTTCATACGATGTGTCTTGTGAACATGATGCAAACAGTGTGTATGAAAGAATTCGACTTCAGAAGCTAACTTTTGTCCACCGAGCTGTTAGTATTGCCACTGACCCTAGTGGCTGCAATTTTGCTGTATTGCAGTCAGATCCTAAAACCAGGTATATTTAAAACACCAACGGTAATGTTTCGTGTTTTTGTGTGTGATTGCAATTGAATCGTTCTTTTCCAAACTAGTTTTTGGCTCATACAGAAGTCACAGTAAATACGGTTATCCATCCTGCTAGAGGATAGCACTTGTTAGTAACTAGGTTGAAGTTACCCAAAAGCCTCAGATAGCATATTTGCATAATTTGTATAGACAGTGTTGTTTTATCTAAGTTGTTTGAGGCAAGCGTTTACCCTGCATTTCCTAACACACTCTGAGTTCTAAATACTGTAGAAATTCACCTCTTCAGTAATCACCAATAATCAGATTTTAAATAGAAGTGAAAAGTGAATTTTTACTTGTTTGAAAAAAAAATGCATAAAGTAAAATAAATAAGTAGAATACTGAACCATGTTTCTTATACTCTCACAATAGTTTCCAATATATCTGATAAATAGCTAAGCATTAGGGGTTTTTTTTCCATATTGCTTTGGTTTGTAATATGAAATACAGCAAACATTTTTGTGTTTCCTTGTTGGAAAAATGTGATGAAGATAAGATACTTCTGATAATACATATTTATTGGGTGCATTATAAAGACAAAATACCATATTTGATATTCTGAAGCTAGGGAGGTCTTACATATGTGGTGTAATTGCCTAAATACCATATAATTAGTTATTTTTGTGAAGAATAGGACAAGAAATGTTGAGTAGTGCAGCAATGTAAGAAAAAACCCAAACAAACCAAACGGAAGCAACCTCATCCTCCTCATCAAACATACTACGTAAAGTTTTATGAAGCTTGTAGATTTTGGTTTTTTTAATGTATTTCATTTTATTCTAGTCTCTATGAAATTCCAAGTGTGTCATTATCAAGTTTTGGAATGGATTTTGGCAAACTGTTAGATGAAACAGATGAAATGGACAGCATCCACGATGTGACTTTTCAAATCGGCACAAGAACGTACCCCGTGCACAAATACATCTTGGCTGTACGCTCTGACTTCTTCAGGAAGCTGTTTGTTTCCAGTGACAACCAACTAGACACTCCAGACATCTACCGTAAAGATGAAGATGCTGTTGGATGTGATCTTTATGTAATAGAGAAAGTTCATCCAGATCTGTTTGCATACCTCCTGCAGTTCATATACACTGATACTTGTGATCTTTTGACTCATGGTTATAAACCGAAAATCCCATATAAAGAAAAATCAGAAGAATACCAAAATACTTTAATTTCTAATCTGAGCAAAATGAGTTTTGATGAAAATGTTAATGGAAAGTCTGCATTTGAGATTTATAGAAATAACCAAGTACAAGTTATGAATGAAAAACAGAAGAGCAAATCTAAAAAAGGCAAAGCTGGTGAAGAAGCTAACCTCATTAAAATGTTGCAAAGTGCAGCAAAGAAATTTGGACTCAGCAATTTAAGTGGAAGGTAGGTGAAAGGAAATTATATATTTGTATTATATATGTATTAAATTTATATTATAACAAAGTCTTCATGGAGTGTTTTTATGTCAGCTGATTTAACTTTAGTTGTTATGACAATAATGTAAGTAAAGACACTTATGTTAGAATAAAAATTGGGAGGAAATGGTGGGGGGATGCTGCTTAGGAAGTGGGCATTGGTTGGCAGATGGTGAGCTCTTGCATCATGTGTCAACTGTTTTGTATTTGCTAAGTCTTTGACCATTATTATTATTTTCCATTGCTTTTATGCTTTATTAAACTGTGTATCTCAACCCACGAATTTTACTATTTTTTTCTCTGGTTCTCTCCCCTATCCCACTGGTGGGTGGGTGGGGGAGAGTGAGTGAGCAGCTGTGTGGCACTTACCTGCCAGCCAGGTTAAACTGTGGCAGTATCTTTTAAGGCATGAGCTCTGTGGGATTTGATATGTGATACAGATCATGTGACTTTCCAGAATGGCTGTTTTAAAACATCAGTACTTGTTTTGTTAGAGACAACTGATCTAACTGAGTTTTAGATTGACTAATTTCTATACTGTGGTCCATAGTCCAGCAGTTTTTCCATAGACAACAAACATATTTTGTGTAAAACAACACAAAGCAAAATTGAATTCTTGTTTAACTGTTGTTAATTTTATGTTACGTGGCGAAACGAATGGAATTGAGACCAAATGTCTCTGTAGAACAGTATTACACAGTTGTCTAGGGTTTCTTTTCTGCATTTGTCCTTTCAAAAGAGGGAATGAGCTTTTTCAGGACAGTTTTCTTTGCTGTAGTTTTTGCACACGCAGCAAAGATGTGAAACTGCTGCTAAAACTGTGTTCCTGAGTAAAATTTCCACGGTAAAGCACTTTGCCTTTGGAAGTGTGTTACTTCGTAATCCGCCAGCAGTACTCCTGTGTATTTACCATCCCATTCATGAGCCTCTCTGATGAATTAGGATGCTAAAAAAGCCTGTGCTGAAACATGCTTCTCTTCTAAACTGCTGTCTTTGCTCAGATAACTGACTGGTAGCAGTATATATTATTTGTACATTTTTGACCCTGTGGTGTGGGACTTTGGCCTAAACTATACAATATAGCTTTCAGGTAAGATAATAAATAAGACAGCTAAGATGTGGAAAGAATGTCAGTTATATTTTACATCTGCAGTGAAGACTTTGAAATAAGAACTGGCCCTTTTATAGTTTTCTGTGATGAATCATTTTGATTTTTTTTCATATTCACAGTATGAGGCCACTGAAGTACTGTTACTTGGTGGAACTGTTCTTAATGGTTTGAACTGTCTACTAATTGTATTGCTTATTACTAATGTTAATGACTTGCAGGTTGGATGGAGTCAGGTTAGAAAATGGAAAAGTTATTGTTGTCAACAAGAAGAATGGGAACAAACCAAAATTAAATCAGAAGAAATGGTAATTTTTTTTAAATCAAGCTTCTCCTACCCCCATCATCTTCCTTTAATGTCATCTCTTTCTCTATTAAGTGCAAGCTAAGGTTGATCAACAGCATTTTAACTTCTGGTATACACTTGTCTCTTTCACAGTAATTCATGTTTGGATGTTCTTTGTAGATGCTTATAGACTGATCTCTAAATTAGTAATCTGGGATAGATTTCGTGTGGTGTATTTTTGTTTCTTTTTACTGTACCTCAATGTGTTCTGTGGGTTAACTGTGTCATAGAATGCTAATGTCAGGAGAAGTGTTGTGGGTAATCCAGTCAAAAGCAATTTGACTTCTGTAAATGTGCCTGCTGTGACAATAAGACTACACAGATTGGAAATAAGCAAATGGATAATACTTTTTCTAATTTGCTTTTAGCTAAGTGATATTGTTTTTTTAATTCCATTGATGTGATTGAGTTATTTATACCCAAAGTCTTGAATAGTCTTATTTACATAGTAAAACCAACATTGCATAAAAGTAACTTTTTAACAGAATTTGGATTATTGCACTCTTAAAATGCATCATGAAAGCCTATAGTAGCTACTGATATAAAAGAATTCTGTAACTTAACATAGACCATTTAAGATTGACTAAAATTAGCCATAATTAATTTATTTGATCATAGTGGTAATTGATCTTGTTTTGAAGGAAATACTTCAGATAGAATTTTGAGAGCTCAAGTTTGGAAAAAAAAATTCTCTCTGAAAACTATTGTGCTTGTACTTTTGGGTTCATTTTCTGTGATATTATTAAAGTTCAGGTGTGTTTTATTTCAAAGAATAAATCCTAACTTGCTAAAGTTATCATTCATTTGTAGAGTTTACAGCTTGTAGATCTTCTGAATAGTCACAGTTTTGATCCTATTAAATATCTTCTAGTTCATACCTCTGCGATGTGACCCTGAAATCTTTAGATGGAAAGGAATTCCCGTGTCATAAGTGTGTACTTTGTGCAAGACTTGGTATGTGTGTGTATTTTTATATATATTTATATAACATAAGTCATATTGTCTCTTTTAACTGTCATTTTCTTGCATCTTGAACTGAAATGCCTTTCTTTACAGATTATTTTCACAGCATGTTAAGCAGCTCATGGATTGAGGTAAGCTTGCCAAACACGTGTGGTGGTATGTTTTTTTCGCATCAAATAAGTGAGAGATTTTCAGCTTTTTCCTGTAGTAACATAATCTAAATAATGAGGAAAAGGAAAGGCTGGATTCTTGGGTCTTGCTTGCAAGAAAAAAAACCAAAACCCACATTTTTGGTTACTCTACATTTGTGCTATTTACATTGTGTATTAAATGAGAGTAATAAATGTAGTACTGTATATCAGGGGAAATTACAGTATTACTTTTGTTTTAGAGGTTTAGTTTGAGCTAGTTCATGGATTTATAAAAAGTACTGGACTTATGGAATACTGCTTTGAATGAATTTTCATTTTCTTTCTGTAAAAGATCTTACAATTTAAATAATATGCAGTTTGGAATAGCTTGTCCTGTAGTGAGTATAAGATACAACAGGATCAAGAGTCAATGTGTAGAACCTCCAGTTGACTTCTGCTGTTTAATGAAATAGAGGATATCAAGGACTATTCTACTTAGTGCTTACTTATTCAACTGGTGCTTCAAAAGGTGTAGATCTTTAATTTGTCATGGTTCCTATTTGCTAACTGTGTGTCAATGCCCTGGTTGTTCCTGGACATTGTAATTTCACTAAATACCTCTGTTTAAGTATCTGAATACTATTGAAAATGTTTATGGAAAGAGAGGAGAGGTGTAAGTGGAGAAGCATTTTTCTGAGATGGAAAGCTAAAGCAGTGGCAGGAGTTTTTTCAGTTTCATAGCTTTCTGGCAATATGTAAATCTAAGAACCTGGTAAAGTACTGACAGTTCTCTTCTGCTGCGAAACAGAACTTCACCTCTAAGTTACTGTGCTGCCTTTTCCTCAGTCAGCCCTGAGGAAACAAATTAAAACACTGTGAGACAAATGATGGATTTAAGGTGGTTTTTTTAAGCATTTAATGTCCATGTGTATCATCGATTTCTATATCAATTGTATGTAGTTCGTAAGTTATCTATTATTTAATAAGTAAATCTAAATCAACCTAAATTAATAAATAAATATTTTGTGAATCAAGTGCTCTAGATGTCGTATAAAAATCTTAATGTCTGTAAGAGGTTTTAAACTTTAGATGGAAAATATGTCATTACCAGTAGCATGTTCTAAAGCAAAAGAAATATTTTGGTATGAAGCTTTACTTCAGTACCACTTGAAATAAACCAAAGTTGTTAAGCAGTGATGCTACATAAAAAGTGAATGGGGACACATGATTTACTGGCTAATGTTTGCTCATACAAAAACTTTAATGGTTAGGATGGCCCTTCAAATGGAGGGTTTGATGAGGACCTTGTTTTCAGAGGGATTAACAGTAATGACTATTTTAATTTCGTTTTTTCCTTGGGAACTTGTGATTTCACTAGATCTTTTGACCTTGAAAGGAAAACAGTTCAGTAGTTGCATAGGGGATTCCTGTAGTTCTACTTTTAGACAATTGTGGTTAAAGTAATATAATCAGAGAGGGTTGTAAGATAAGATGATCAAAGTGAGGAAACACTGAATTGTTTCGTGTATATTTATTCAGAAGTTTGGGCAGATTTTAATTGCTCTACTACAGTCAATTCTTAATTGAAGAACTTGAACAGATTTTGTACAAATGCTTAAATCATTGTTTAACTTTGAAAATATGACCCTCAGTCTGAGTCATTTGCTAAATATAGTTGCTGTCTTAATGTTGTATTTTATTCCAAGTGCTCAGCTTCTCTTACTCTTTTTTTTTCTTTTCTTTTTTTTTTTTTTTTTAAATACTTTTAGGCTACCTGTTGTTCAGCTCTGGAAATGCCAATCCATTCTGACATACTACAGATAATTGTGGATTACCTGTATACAGATGAAGCTCTTGCCATAAAAGGTGCAATTAACATATTTTCAACTGCAACTGTTGCAATTTTTGTATTTTTAGAATAGAAATTCAGTACTTAACGTGCTTGTGCTGAAGTTATATGTAAAAAAAAATCCCAATTTTTATGCCTTCTGCTTAAGAGTGTGAGGTGATAGCTGTACCCTAGGTCTCTTTTCTTTTGCAATTTTCCTTTTCCCTCCTATTGCTTAAAAAAGTTGACTGTTGGTGCTCTTCTAAGCTATTCCTTGTGCTGTGAAAATCCCACGGAAATTTGCAAAGCCATTATATTTGTCCCTTGGTAAAATCTCATTGAAGCTGTATGTGTGATAATTGCTTTTGATTTGCCCACAGCATTTACATGATGCTTTGTTTTCCAGATTCTCAAAACGTGGAATTCATGTGTAACGTTCTGGTGGTAGCAGACCAACTTCTTATATCCAGACTCAAAGAAATCTGTGAAGTAGCCATTGCAGAAAAACGTGAGTTCTTTCGCTTGTGTTATGAAGGGTTAGAGAATAAAAAATAGGGTTTTTAGAGGTTCTTGCCTTTTTCAGCACAGAATTATTTGCTTATATTCCTTTGCACTGATTATGTTTTGCTGTTCATTGCACAGCTAACAGTTGTATCTTTAGTCTGAGCAATGTTCTCGGTTAGCATAATCTTTCATTCCTTATGCATCACTGTCTTCATCTCATGCTCTTTAATAAAAGGAAAAAAAAAAGCAAAAAAAAAAAAAGCAAAAAGCTAACCGCCTCCCCAAGCCCCCTTATTTCATTGAATTCAAATTTCTTCTCTTTAAAATACAACAAAATTAGTTATATGTTTCTGTTTCCATCCTTGTATTTAGTTCTACTAGTTCTTCTGTTGTTTGTTTGATACAGTGCTGTTTTTATATGTCTATGAAGACCTGTTTCTTCTAGAAAACACTGTGTTGTTGCATAACTTTATATTTTTGCTTGGCTTTCTTACTGACTTTCATTTTACTCCTCTCTCCTGGCCCCGATCCCTACCTTTCTCTCTCCCCCTTACCACCCCTTATGTTTTCTTTGTCCCTACTAAATTAGAACATTTGGAATTTTAAGAACTATTTATGCTATATATGAAACTTGCTATTTTTAGCTTGCTTTTCCCCCTTTATTTTGGACTGCTGTTGAAACTGCTCTGTTTGCAGGTAGGACTTCCTGTTTCTGTGAATTAGCCATTGCATTCAAACTGCTGCAAAGTTACATGGGGCTTGCTATAGTTTATGGCCATTTTGAGCATTACCATTTTTTCTAGGAATGGAGAAGTATATAATATGTTTCAATTACTAGATCCTGCTGTACAATAAGTCTTAAAAACTGCTGCTTGATAGTGCAGCAGATTATCTAATTTAGTTTGTTGTTTCTTCTCTGCAGTTACTTTAAAGAATGCTGCTGAGCTGTTGGAGTTCTCAGCCATGTATAATGCTGAACAGCTAAAATTGTCCTGCTTGCAGTTCATAGGACTCAATATGGCAGCTTTGCTTGAAGCAAGGTTAGTAGGAATGCCTTTGTGTTCATATATTAGCTGTTGAATTTAAACATCTCAAAAAGGCAAAAGGATTGGAAGAACTAATACAAGCAGTTAAATGTTAAAACGCAACTGAATGCTGCTAGTTTAAAGGTAGGCTCATTTTTGCCAGAGAGGGAGAGAAAAACTAGTTAAATATCTGTACATACTGTACCAGTTCTATAGTACAAAACCATATGTTCCTGTCTGCCATGAAGAGCCTGAATTAAGTGGAAAAACCTGTCTTGAATTCAGTGGGCTTTGACATTATGCATAGTCATTTTTGGGTTTTTAGAAGTGTTTTTGAAGATGCATAAAACTACTGTGGGGTTTTTTTTTTGTTCTCTGTTTGGGGGTTGGTTTTTTGGGGGGAAGGGAGTTGTGTGGTTTATTTGGTTTGCTTTGTTTTAGGATTATTTGGGGATTTTTTAAACATGATTGTTACTATACATATTTAATTTATTTTAAGTAGGTTTATTATATAGCTGCTGCATTTTCCAAAGAGGATGGGCCTGCCATTTGGTAGTCTTTTTGCTTTAACTGTCTGCAGTGAGAGCTGAACAAATTAATTTATTATCCTTGCTTTCCACAGTGATTCTTCTAAAGTTCTAAGAAGTTGAAGGTGTGCTCTGGCCTTCCTTCTCTTGGACAGGTCTTCAGGTTGCTTCCTAAGTACATACCATCTTTTCAGAGCAAATCTGATCAGCACTGATTGAACTTCTTTTCTAGCAAAAACTGGAAAAAAACCACCAAAAAAACCCAGCCAAAGAAAAAAATCCATCTCTATTGTTAGTCCTCACTGTCCTTTTTGTTAGACTTTTCATCTAAAGAAATTTTTAGAGATCTGAAACAGTTCAGAATGCCAGCACTTCCTTGCCATGTCACATAGGTGCTCCACTTGCATCACAGGAGTTTATTCATATTAGCCATTTTCCTTGTCACATCTGTATAAAGTATAAACATTTTAACCTTTGATTTTGGAGAGAAAAATGTAATAAAATTGCTTTAAATATTACTCTGAATTCAGATTTTTTTCACCTTAAGCCTGAAGAACATGCAGCATTCTGACTATGATTAAGACTGCATCTGTATTTTAGTGAAAATCTGAAAATGTTAGTACTGGGTAGAAAAACTTTTAATTTGATACCTAAGACAGGTAGAACTTAGTCCTGACAGCTTCGTGCAAGGAGAACTGTTCACATGGACAAGACAGTTCTGTTGAGTCCAGTTTGTTGCTATAGAATTATTTTTTGGCATAAATGTGTAGGGATGTTGGGTTGAGTTTTATAGGAGAATTTACATAGACTTGGAGTATTTAGATACATGTCAGGAAAACTTGAAAATATGCGGAAATAGAGAAAGTTGATGGTTACTTAACCATGTAGGTCTGTATTGGCTCTGACCTTAAATACAAGTGGAAAGGTTGTGTGTTTAATCCTGCCTTACAGCAAAGGCATTGATTAGTTTATATTCTCTGTTCAATTTCTTCCTTCTGACTCTGACCACCATGAATAGAGGGTAATGCCTGTAGGTGAGATTCATCCAAAATGTTAATTTGAATTTTTCATTACTATGATTTTTTTTTCTTTTAATAAACTGCTTAGATAATTTTTTTTTTCTTTAGGACTCTGGACGTCTTAAGTGATGATGTTGTGAAGGATCTTTCTGTTTATTACAGGAAAATGGTAAGTTGTACAACTTGAGTGTAAACTGATTAGGTTTAAAATGAGAATAGGTGAGTAATAAATACATACCTGCAGGGTCTGTAGATGACAGGCTAAATGTGAAACATCTGACTCAAAAGATGAGATTGGCTGCTGCAATTATCACTCTTAAGGACCTCATATTTCATTATTCACTAGCTACTGCTGCAACAGTATCGTGTCTTTAGAATTAATGAATTATACACATTAAATGTATTAATGTTCTGTAATTAACAACTGTTGCATGAAAAAGTGTAAGCAAAACCTGTGGAAAAGAGCATCTGCTACTTGGAAGAAAGGAGAAGAAAGAAAATGATATATCTCCAGTGAAAATTCTGTAGATCTTAAAATCAGTAAGAAGAATAATGTGAAAGTTGAGCTTTAATGCAAAGGTGAAAACCAAGACACATTATAATCCAGTATTTTTTAATTGTAGAAGATAAATGTTTGCAAAATCTTGAAGCATATTCTGTCAGGAGTTATAGACAGATGAAACAGACATTTTGAGTCTGTCAAAATAGTTCTCCTGTTTTGCTTAAAGACGTAACTTAACTTTATAAGCTTGTTAAATAATTAATTACTTGATCTGTGAAAGTGTTTTAAATTACAGTCAGTTTTGGTCCTTTTACAAGAGATCATATATTTGCTAGCATACAACTTAAGAGAAACTTAATGTAATGGCTTTTACAACTATAGATTCCAGCTATGGTCAGGAGAGTAATTACCCCATATCCAGATGGGCCTGATATAAGTTCTATTGAGCCTGAAGATGGAGAGAATTTTGTCTTTTTAAGGGAAGAAATGAACACAGAACAAAATTCTCAGTAAGTATCTGTTTTTCATCAATATTTTTAACTAGATGAACTGTGTGAATTAAATCCTCATTTTCATGGTGCCTGACTCCCTTTAGATTCAGAACTGAAATATTAAGAAATAATAAGTAGCTGTACAGTTGTTCCACAAAAAGCTTCTTAAAGAAACTTTCTGAAGTAGGGTACTGTAGCTGTGATTCATATAACTGAATTTCTAGTAGTTTTTCTAAAATGAAAGATGCCTTTTGTTTTATTCCACTCTTCCTAATAGCATATACAGGAACACGTGACATTTAGGTAGCATGGCCCTATACCTGCTTTATTGTAAAGTTCGTATTATTATGATGGGAATGTTTGTGTTGGGGAAAAATGAGACCAACTGTGGAGTTTATTGAACTTCACTAATTTAGGAGAAATCAAGAGAGAAGAAAGTGGAGACTTGTATGTCATTTGCTTTATGTCCATTGCTGTGCTGTGTAGCAGGTTTAATCTGACCTAGGTGGCAGTGCCAGTCTGTGCAGCAGCTGTATCTTCCACTGTCTCATCAGAAGTCTTTGTGCAGTGTAATAGTCCGGAGACTAGATCTAGATTGAAAAGAATTTTTTCTTTTCCTCCTGGATTCTTTTTGTCTCCTCAAATCATTTATGAAATAGTTGTACCAGTGCATAAACAGAGCAGGAACAAGCAGCTATTGCCAGCGGGTGGGACCAGGTACTACTGCTTGAAGTATAATGGTTGTTGCTGACTGAAAAACTTGACATTGACACTGGTAGTTCTGAGCCTCAATTTCTGTGGCTTAACGCATTTGGGGTTTTTTTTGTTTGTTTTTGTTTGTTTGTTTGTTTTTAATAGGGAAGCCCTTTTCAAAAGAGCAAAAAATAAGGCAAAAAAGAAGCCACGAAAACGGTCTGACAGCTCTGGAGGATATAATCTCTCAGATATTATTCAGAGTCCAGCCTCTACAGGTCAGTGGAAAAGAGATTCCTTTCAGGTATAAAACCAGAACATAAAGTATAATATGCAATGCAATTTCTGTACTTCAGGAAGGAAATCTTAGAAAGATTATTTCTTTTGTAGTGAACACCATAGTTGAATGTGAATAGTGAATTCTTACGATTAAGGTTTTTTTGAGAGGACTTTTGTCATTTTAAGCTTGTACCCAAAGTTCAGATAAAAGGACATATTTTATCAAATAAAGATAATGGACACTTTCTCATGTGGTTTTAATAAGTGGAACATTTCTACTAATGTGTTGTGGGTTGTTTGTTTTATTCTGGAATATAAAAGATAAATTAGTCACTTTTTTTTGAAAAGATGGTAGAAACCTTCATTTTCAAAGAAAAAGTGTCAATGTTACTTCATAAAACTTTATATTGTGAGACAGAGGAAGAAAACCGGGATAATATTATTCTGCGAAAAATATTTAAGGTAGTCTAAAATTTGCTTAAGCTTATTACAACTTAGTATTTTGGACTAGGTAAACTTTTGGTTATTTTGTATTCATCATATGGAGTGAATAGTTTTGGGGTTTTTTAAGCATTGTTTAGTCTGGCTCTTATGACTTAATAGTTCTATTATATTTTCTTATTTCTAGGCTCAGTAAAACTGGATAAAACTAACTCTGTAGAATCACTTCCAGA
This sequence comes from Corapipo altera, assembly GCF_003945725.1. Taxonomy (NCBI): domain Eukaryota; kingdom Metazoa; phylum Chordata; class Aves; order Passeriformes; family Pipridae; genus Corapipo; species Corapipo altera. The sequence goes on along the minus strand of NW_020884890.1, from coordinate 10,656,642 downwards.
ACTCTTAACATCTGACTCTGAAGGTAGTTATGCAGGAGTGGGTAGTCCCAGAGACTTGCAGTCACCTGACTTCACAAAAGGATTTCATCCAGAGAGGACTGAGGTTGGATTAACAATATATTTGTTTGTTTTTATCTCGTTCATCAAAGGCAGAGTTTGTATTTTGGAGTCTTTCTGCAAAGTTGTTGTACTTAAAATGGAGTAGATAACTTTAAGTAGTTATTGTTTGTTTGATTAAGCAAATAAAAATTAGTGTTTGTAGCATTTATTCAACAATTTTCTGCCTGGTTTTTAGATGAAAGACAAAGCATGTGCTCAGGGAATGAAACCCTCTCAAGCTAATAAGGAGATGAAGTCATACAAGGGAGCATCAGCATTGAAACAGTCTGTTCCACAGTCCATTCCCAGTGCCAGACACAACTCTGCAAGCTCTCCCAATTGGGTAGCAACCACTTTCAGGTGGAGTAGCACTTACAATCACTGTTCTACACTTGGTAGTGAATGCTAATAATATTCTCTTCAGATTGAAAAGCTGTCTGCTCTTCAAAATGATCATATGTTACTTGACATGTGAACTCAAGATTTTGGTAGTTTAATAAAAGTGGTACATTTTTTAATTATTCTTTGAAAAAAGCAGTGCTACTTTTCTAAAATGCTAATTTCTGGCACTTTTCCCAGGCTTTGTGGGTTTGAGGCTGATGGGCTTTGTTAATACAGGTGATAAAGCTGTAGAAATTAAAGTTGCAACTGAAGTGTATCATGAGCAGGGTGAATCTGTGTTTGTCTCACTGTGTCTACTTTATGCAGAGAGGGAAACACACCCCTCAACCAACTCTTTGATCTTCAGACTAGTTGGAAGAAGCTTGACTCTCATCTTCTATCTTAGGGTTCTTTGTGATCATTTTCTAGAGGGTTGTATGGAATGGGAGCAAATAAAACCATAAGACTTTGTTGTAATGTCACTGTGCCTTTATGTGTTTCTCTTGTGCTATATCTTAACTTTTTCTAATATCGCTGGCATGATGTCAAGAGAAAAGCAGGCAGCGCTGCTGTGTAGATTGTTTAAAGGGTTCATTCTGTAGTGTATTTTGTTGAAATACTTTGGAGGAGCAGTGACCTTCCAGTGGTTAATTTGCTAGTTAGACTGTGGCAGTTGGGTTTACGTAGGGAGAGATGGAGGGAGTGCTGCTTATATTTCATTTCAAAGCCCATCCTCAGGTCTGGTTGTAACACATCTTGGTTTACGGATGCTTTGAAGTACACGGGTCTTAATTTATAGTTTTATGTAAAACTTGAAAATGTCTAGATTTAACTCATGCTCATTTCTTTGGAAGTTGAAAATGAGGTCATTTATGAAAAAAAGACTGATTCCTAAAGATTGAGAATGTTACTGATGTTTGTACAGACCTCTGAGTGCGAAGACTGTTCTATTTATCATGTGAAATAGTTTTAATCCTGTTCTTCAAAGAAAGATCAAATTCAGCCTTCATGAAAGAGCTGTGACCAGTGCCTCTCTGTTACTTAGCATGAGCATTTTACTACTAAATAAGTATCTTGGATTTAGGTATCTAATTTTTTTAGAGTAATCATAGTTCACATCTTTTTGTTTCATAGTATAATGAGTCTTGAAAGTATTTTTATAGTGTGTTCTTAAATATGTATATATTTATAAAAGTTTTGTCAGAAACATTTTATTTGAGGTTTGCCATAATTGAGGAAACAGACATAAATTATACAACTGGTCACCAATCTCATGTATGATTTAGAGGATTTCAGTGAAGGTTGGAACTGTGGAATGTAAGTAAAATCAGTGCCTTGTAAGGTAACTTTTTATTTTTCATTTAGCCCTGCCAGCCCTCCTGCTATGGATCTGAGAACCATCATGGAAATTGAGGAAAATATGCAGAAATGTGGAACCATGCCAAAGGCAAATTCAGGGTTGGTAAAAAACCAAAATCTATAAAAAAAAAGTGTGATAGGCTGGGTTATTATGAATTTACTTAGTGGTTTAGGCAGTTCAGAGTTTAAAGTAAGCAGGACAAAAGCTGTCCTATTTGGTTTTGAACAGCTTTGTTTACTTCAGTTCATTATGTTGTTTTTCTGTAGGCATGCAAAATTTTTTTTTTTTTTTTAACTCTAGTCTTGTTTTGTCAGCTACTGCAAAAGAGCTAATAAACTAGTATCTTAAATAAGTGATCTGCTCTGCTGAGCCTTTCTATTTCCAACCAAAAAGAATTAATTCTTCTCCCTAGGACTTTGGAAATTGCTTGTGGATGAGTACTGTATTTGATAAGTTTGTTTCTTGTCTTTCATCCTCTGACCTCCTCCAGCACTCATATCTTGATATTGACAGTTCTTCCTCATACAGAAGCAATGGTAGTTCTTGCTTGGAGAAGTGTCCTGAAAGACACAGGGAAATAAATGTACTTTTTTTTTTACAAGGCAGTGTATTAAACCTAGTGTTTTTTAACTAGAAACATATGGAAGAGAACTGGAGATGACTATTGGAACCTTTTGAGGTGTGGCATTCTTATAAAAGAGTTAGGACAGTAGTAATGGAGCCTGGTAAAGGGTTGCTTGCTAAATAGATTCAGAAGCTGCAAACAAAACAGCCAAGACTGAAGAATCCAAATAACTTAGAAAAGAAAATTATTACAAATAGAAAAAATGGCTATATGCTGTTATATACTTTTTTTAATCCATGAATATTTTTGGTTTAAGGGAGCTAAGCTTAACAGTCTCTAAAAAAATCATAAAATTAGAAAATAGTAGTTTTCATCTAGTGGTAGTCCATCTCTTTTGGACACTTGATTCCTACTCTGCATGTTTTCATTTACAGACATCTATGTGAAGAATAGTTTTATGATGCTTTTCTTTCTGTCACTCTTGATATTAATTGATCCTCCTTTTGCTTCCCAGCCTTCTGAGCCCTCCCTTCCTTGCCTCTTGGCACTCTAAACAAAGTATTTTGGTCCAGGAAAGAAGTATTTCTCAGTTTAATTTGCAGGATTAAAGGTGAGTCATCTCAAAGGACCTTGATCTTACATCTTCTCTCCTTGCAATATCCATTCACAGCAGAATGATGTCTCATGGAACCAAACTTTCTCAGAAGCAAAGGAAAATGATTGCCCTGGCAGCAAAAGATAATGGATCAATCAGTAGCAGCACGGAGCCTACCACTATAGTAACTACACCACCCCCACCTACAAAAGTTGCAAAACTAGGGAATGCATGGTATGTTATAAATCTATCAATTCTTTCTCTTTGGAGGGTTTTGACATTGAAATAGCCTCTTAAAAGCAGACTGAACTGTTTGTGTCTACATTTGGTAGTAATCTAGAAATTCAAAGTGGGTAGAGAAATGCAGTGGTTACAGTTTAACAGTTCTTTGAAATATTTCTATATGAGTCAGAAGACTGCATCCCATCTGGTGCTTTCCTGTGTATGATGTGGTATTTGCAGATGGTATCCAAGTAAAGCATAGATGAAGGCTGAGCACAAGCTCTGAAACTTAGGAAGGAAGGAGTTACTGAACAACATTACAAATGGTGTTTTTTCTGTCAAAAACATAAAGAAAAATGCTAGCCCTTCCTGGGGGAAAGGTCTGCAGTGACTTTGAAGCAGAGCAAAATCGACTGAAATTAGAGATAACAAAGTTATCTGGAGTCTTGGAGCTGGGGGGGGTGTTGGATGCTTCTAAAAATTTTTATGGTGGAAGGATGCATAATGGGTTTAAAGTGACTTTTAATGCTGATTGCACACAATTTAGGTGTTCAAGTTAATATCACAGAATATCAAGAACAGAAAAATAGTATATCATCTGTTCAATGACCGAGATTTATAACTGTTGAGGTGCTAGCCCAACTCATGCTTTGTTCTTCATATTTACTGTTGGTATTGGATAAAAGCACAAATGCAAAATGTAAAAGTTGCAAGTTATGTAAATTTAATGTGTTTAATTCTTACAGGATAAATACCTATTTGCACACTCTTAAGCTTGAAGTAAATGTTGGGCAGTTCTCCAGTTTTCCCTGTTCAAGAAGGTCTAGACTTTTATTGCAAGTTACTTCTGTTACCCTAGAAGAACTGTTATTCTCCTCTCTCTATAGCTTACTTTTTTGTAACTCAGTGGGAACAAAGGTAGCTGCATACACCCCACAGTCACTATTTTAAACAAAGTCTTTTTTTATACAATTTAGCTGTTTTAAATGCTATTATAGTAGTTTGGGTTTTGTATTGGATGGATTTCAAAGTAAAATAGCATTCTGTCTTTTAAAGGGTATGTTTAGTTTCCACAGTCATCTCCCTCTTGTGTCTTTTGGCTCTCTTTCCTTTGATCTCTTATATGAATTGGGTGCTCCTTTCAGAAATAACAGTAGTAAGCATCTGCTGGAATCTTTGCCTTTCTGCTATGCTCCTGCAAGTTCGAAACAGAAAGTAACTTGTTAGCTATTTAATGATTGTATGAAGAGGAAAAAAAAAGTCACATGGCTAACTGGCTGATGAAAAGGTAGGCTGCTTCTTGGTGATAGTCCCTTCTTGAACGGCGTTCTGTGTCAAAAGGTTTAGGACAATATCTAGAACTGCTTGCTTCTCTGCTTCATTTCATGTTTCTTTTACCTCATTTCTCTATTTTGGGTGGATGCTAATACAATCAGCACCTTGGTATTTAAGTGCCTTTACATTTATTTGAGATTTCACAGAGGTCTGTTGGTATGCTATTATCTTAAGACCATAGTAATAACAGTAATATCCTGGAAAACAACAACGGCAATGTAGAATTGGTGTTCAATATATTAGTCAGTAATGTATGGGAAAAAATGTGATTCTAAAATGATATTCTGGTTATGACACCAGAACAAGCTTTGCTTGTCTACTGGACAGTATGCAGTACATTCAGCCTTATGGTTAAAAGGCTTTAGTATCTTAAAGGATCTGTCAAGGATCATGTCAGTCTGATCTGAAATGGACAGCTGTTTGGAAAATTCAAGGTAGTGTGGCATGATGTTTCCTTCAAGTGGTGATTCTGGTAGTGATGACAAGGATTCCTCCAAGAGCCAGTGAAAACAGGGACGAGGAGTCTTTTCTGGGCATCTGTATGTCATAGATTGATTATAACTAAAAAAAAATAATTATATCTATGTTTTTCTAGTGTCCAGCTTACAAGCTATAGAGGTATGTTACTACAGTAGCTACTTACAAAAATAAATTGCCTAAGATGACCTGGTTTTAAAAATACCTTGCACTCAGTATTTCAAGTGATTCTAAGAAAAGGTTGAATTCGGGTGTTTTGATTTCTCCCAGGCAGCCAGCAGTAGGACAAGAGGGCACGATCTTAAGTTCTGCCAGGGGAAGTTTGGGTTGGATATTAGGAAGAAATTTTTTTATGGAGAGAGTAATCAGGCATTGGAATGGGCTGCCCAGGGAAGTGGTGGATTCTCCATCCCTGGAGGATTTTAAGATGAGACTGGATGTGGCACTTAGTGCCATGGTCTGGTAACCATAGCGGTGTTGGATCAAGAGTTGGACTTCATGGTCTCAGAGGTCTTTTCCAACTCGGTTCATTCTATGATTCTGTGATTTATACAAGCAAGACTTAGATATCTGTCTTCTCAATTTATTTTCATCCATGAATGCTTACTACTAAAATTTAGGGTCTCATTTGCTCCCTCAGTCCCCAAAAGTTATTCTGAAATAATATTGGTAAAAATCCACAATTTTGTCTTAAGAGGAAAGAGAGAGTTGCTTTGCACCTAACGATTCAGACTCTTCCTGACCTCTGAACAGTAATTGAAGACCTTCACAGTAGGAGGAACAAGGTTTGCAAGATTCATCTTCTGAAGTCTATTGAGCCAGATGAATTTTAGTCCTTAAAACTGGTCCTCTCAAGTGCTCCGAAGAACATGCTACCTGCTTTACACAGGTGATTCTGCAGATCAAGCAGCACCCTGGTTATTTGCCTTAGCTAATGGAGGTGTCACAGGGCAGTTATAGCTCTGAGGCTTAAAATGTGCTTGGAGAAACTGACAATTGAATCACATGTTGATGAACACAGGGAATACTGAGTTATTCAATCCTTTATTATATTAAAATAATAATACTCCATCTGCATTTTCAATCTTATTACTAATGTAGTTACGCATAAAGGCAACGAAATATAAAAGTTCTAAAAAATAAATACAATAAAATTGTTTCTAGAAATAAAAGGAGGGGAAAGGAGAATCTCTATCCTTTATCAGATGCGGATGGGAACACAGTGACAAAGGATGAAGAAAAACCTGAGATATACTTAATGCTTTCTTTACCTCAGTCTTTAGTAGCAAGACCAGTCATTCTTCAGGTGTCCAGCCCCCTGAGCTGGAAGATGGACATGGGGGGAGCAGAATGAAGCTCCTCGTAATCCAAGGGTAAATAGTCAGTGACGTGCTACACCACTTAGACACGCTCAAGTCCGTGGGGCTGGATGAGATCCAGCTGAGTGAGCTGATGGAGGTGATCACTGAGCCACTTCCCATCATTTACCAGCAGCCCTGACTAACCAGGGAGGTCCCAGACAACTGGAGTTTAGCCAATGTGACGCCCATCTACAGGAACTCTCGGAAGGAGAATGTGGGAAACTACAGGCCTGTCAACCTGACTTCAGCTTCAGGGAAGGTCATGGAGCAGATCATCCTGGTTAATGAAGGGCAGTCCTGCCTGAATAGTTTGTCTTATTCATGCTGCCCATCTGCTCTCTGACAGATAATTCTTTACGTATTCGGTGTTATTTAATTTTAAACTACCAACTGCCTATAAACTGTTCCTTGCATTTAAAAAGCAAATATGGACTGATTTTGGAATACCCATAGATAACTGTGTCCAAAAAATATATTGTGCTCTTAAGGTTCTGATTAAAGAGTTTTTGAAAAGAACTGGGCTCTACTGTGTTACACAAACATCTTAAGTGGAAAGGCTAGGGTATATTTCAGGAGGATGGAATCCAATCTAATGCTCATGTGGTCTCCATGCATGATTCCGTACGTTCCTCTCCTGTGTTACTCTGGCTGCTCTTCTGGAAAATGCCAGTAGCTCAAGAATTCAAGCAAAGAACAGTGAGAGCTAGATGAATATTTAAAATTAGCTCTAGCTGCTGGAATAAACTTTAAACTGCTTTAGGGAAGCAGTAAATTATTTGATTGCCTCTGCTAGTTTCTCAAAGTATTTTTGTATGTATGAATGATAAGTGTTACTCATCTGCTCTAGTATTATATTTGCAAAGTTATAGTCTGGAAATTCACAGTGGATTATGAGAGTGCATTTGTCAATAGATTGAGCTTTCCACACATGCAATATAGTAAGAGCCATAGAACTTGTGTTCCAGTGAAATCAGATAATCTTGGATGTGCAGTGAGTGCAGTTGCCAGAAGGGTGTGGGACCTTCTGGCTCTTTTTTGGTTGACTGAAAGTCAGAGTCTGTCATACACAATACCTTTTCCACCAAAAGAAATCTCCAGTTTCATAGTTTTTGTGGAAACTGAACCTATGTTTCCTCCCTTGAAGAAAAGTGAAAATTAGAAGGGAAAAAAAATAAATCAAATACCTTGAAAGAATCTCTAAAGTTAACTAGATGTTGACTTTATTAGTTCTCGAAACCTACTTCGATCGAGGGAGGGGGGGTATTGCTTATTTGTTTTGGGGCTTTTTTAAGATCAAGAGAACCTGTGGCTTTTCAAGACTGGAGGCATAAAGAAATTTGAAATCTCTCTTGAGAATTAACAGTTGTATATTTTACTGTCTAGGTTGTCAGTTTGACAGTATTCCAGCTTATACTGAAACATCAACAGCTGTTTTGTAACTTCATGCTTTGATGTTTTGCAGTTGCAGCTTAGAGAAACTTAGTCATATTCCACTTTTTAAAAAAAAAGTATAAATTAATTAGATTGAAATGACAATATATCAGACAGGACAGGCTGAAATTTAGAGTTGTTACTGTTAGAAAAGTTTTGTACCAGTTTAAGACAAACCATTTTAAGCCAAGAATAATTGTTTTGGGTAACAAACTGGATTGATTTTTTGATTTTTTTTTGGGGGGGAGATTGTTTTGATGTTTGGGTTTTTTTGTTTGTTCTCTGTTGCAATACATTTCTGATTGCAGTACAGAATTTTCGTGAAAATGGGTAGGCTACTTAGTAGCAGAAGAAGCTTCTATGGAAGCAGATCATATGGACCATCTGCCAACTTGGTATAATAGGTTTGGGGAAGTTCAAACACTTGCCTTGACCTCTGTGTGCCAACTGGTGGTAGGAATAGAGGATGTGCAAAATGACTCTGAGCCCCTGCATCTGGAGGTTCCCATTCTGATTTCTATGTCTTCTGAGCTGCTCATCCAATATTTAACTTAAAGAAAAAGAAAAACCAAGAAAAAAGAAAAAGACCCAAACTTAAGCCGGGGTGGTCTAACATCAGGCATCATGTATAGCTTTCAGGTGCTTTTGTTGTAAGATTTCAGATACAATGTTGCAATGTTTTAATTCCTTTGTATTTCTTATCTTGAATTGTATACCACCTAGATATAGTTTGAAAGTCTTTGACTTCAGATGCTTCCCTTCTTATGGCAGCTGCACAAACAATTGGCACTGTATAAAGAGCTTGTTTTACTTCAGTAGTGTTTATAATTAGTCCTTTGTTTCTTTGAGTAGATAATGAGCAGAGCTGTTCTTCCAGAATGTATTTGGTGTATTTAACAATGAATGGGACTGCTATGCTTAATAAAGTTAAATCTTAAGCAAACGTATGAAGAATTAATTCCAAAGCCTTGATGGGTAAGGTAAGGACTGGTGGTAATTGCCTTGAATTCTGTAAACAAAAAGGCTTTGGGATCAGAAAGAGTTCATAATACCCAAGGTGCTAAATTGCTATATTTTCATAATGGTTTATTTTTGAAAGATAATATGCAGGCTCTAGTTCAGTAACTTATGCTTAGTCAAGTTAAAGAAAATCATGGATATCAGTTGAGCTTCACTGTGGATTAAGTGATTTATAGAGCATCTAAAAGGTACGAGTAACTCATTCAATATCTCAGGGGAAAAAAGATCAGCTATACTTGACTTTCATGGTGGTAAACTGCCAGTATTAGATCAACAGTACTAGGGCATCGTGTGGTTTGTGAAAATATTTTTTGTGGACTAGTACTGTTAGACTAGTACTGTGGGAAAAAAAATTGATTTTTAAGAGGATGTGTTAGGGGGAATAGAAGGAGGGATGGGTTTTTGGTTTGATTTTTTTATTTTTAATTCTAATGAAATTTCAAAACTACTGACTTGTTCTGTTCTCACAGATATTTATTTCCTGTTCTTTACCTATTTGACCCAAAATGACTTATTTTAGCAAATGGGGTCTATCAGGATAATGATGAAATAGAAAAACTGAGTAATATTATATTTTTATTTTTAGCAAGTGAAAAGGTTCTCTTTAATATCTGAATCATGGAACAATATGGAGTTTTGGAAAGTGCAAATATAAAGTGAATTGGTTTTGTTTGGTTTTTGTTTTTAAAAAGGTCGTCTTCGTTACATTCTGCCTTGCCCAAGTCATTCCGTGATCTTGTAATGGAAGAAGAAAAAAGTATGAGTGTGAATAGTTCATCTGGTACTGGTATCAGAAGATGTGGATATAAAGGATCTGAGGATTCATTAGTCCAAAACGCCTTAAGGTAAGAATGTAGTCTTTTCTAATTGATCAGTCGTTATACAGGAATCACAGTGACCTTGTTTAGATTCTGTTGAAAAAAGAAATAATAAAATTGTAATTTGAAAAAAGAATCCCATAAACATTCTTCTAATGATTCTATTAATAGTATTTATGAATAGAATACTCTTTTGAATAGGAAGCAGTTTCATGCCACTGTTGATACTTTGTTTCAGGGTCAAAGCGTTTGTGTCTGTATAGATGGATATCTATATGTATATATAGATATATATACAAACACTTCAGCCTCCAAACAAAATATGTGTGTGTGTTTGTGTATGTATGTATAAAATGATAATCCTATATTTTCTGACTTCTGTAGAAATTATGTATTCATTGGCATTCAGATTGGCATGCATGAAACCGTTTGCTTGGGGGTATTTCTGTGTAACCACTGACTGGATAAAATCAGTTTATTCAAACACAGTTCTGGCATTTCCTAATACAAGTTTGCTTATAAACTGACTTAATTGTTTAAGAGGAATTTTTCATGGATTACAGAAATATTGATGCATTGGTTATGTCTGTGTATTATAACTACTGGAGGACTACAGTTCTAAGGTACTGCTAAGGTGCTTCTGAGCTGCCCACTCACTTGCGTCTCTTCCCCCTGTCATCAGTAATTTTCAGTGCTAGGCATTTCAGATATATTCACAAGACAGAGAGCCTGAAAATCTCAGATTTTCCCACCTCCTATCTGGAAGTAATGCAGGCCAGCTGACCCACAGTGGTGCAGAAGCCGAGGTGACAGCAGGACTGGCTGAGTGGTGGCCTTCGTGGCAAGCACAGAGCCCCAATGTGCCAGAGTGAGGTGAGCAGGGCAGACTGCATGACAGAAACCAGGATGAACCACAGAATTCCATTGTGATGAGGTAGGGTTGAGGTCAAACCTGCAAGTCATGTCGTGCTCAGGAACAGCAAGGCTGGGCTTGGGCATAGCTGCAGCATAGCTCAAGAACACCTAAGACTGGGGGACTGAGCTTAAATGCAGCTCCTGAGTAAAGAGCAGTAGCCTCTGTAATCCTTCAACTCTTCCTTACAACCCAGCTCTCCTCACAGCAGCTTGACTCAAGTTCACACAGCTGCATTGAGGGAGGAGAGTTTGTAGAGCCCATTGGTGCATAGAGAGCCCTGACACTCATTATCTACTAGTTTTTCTTATGAACTCCTGTTCTGTTCTCCTCCAGTAAGTGACTCCTCTTTAAGGAAAAGAGTATTCTACTGGACCTCACTTTTGGTTGCTCAACTTGTATAAAAACTGGTGTTTCCTTAGGACAGAAGTAGTACATGTCTTATTGGTAGATAAAGAACAAAACGAGGGTAGAAATATAGGAACACTGTGTGTGGGATGGTGTCTGAGCAGAGATGTAGGAGAGATTTGGAGAGTGTGTGTGATGAGTACGCATTCTTCAGGAACAGAGGGATAAAGCTGAAGTTGCTGTAGTGAGTGGACATGTAGGGACATGAAACACAAATCCGCATAAAACCAGGTATTCATTTTGTTCCTTGCACAATAATAAAACTTTTCATCATATAGGAGATGGCAAGGGCTGGTGCCCTGGATGCTATTAATATCTTTGTCACAACAGCTTTGTAATCTTCATGAAGTCATTTCTTTTCCTTTCACATTGCTCTGTCTAGTCTGTGCACTCTGGGCAGTCTGCATGCTCTCAAAGTGGATTATTTGAGCTGAATCCAGGTCTAATATGTTAACTGTCTGAAAATGTTACATTAAACCAGTGGAAACCTAGTAGATGGCTAATTTGACTATCATCAGTTTGAAAAGAAGGTACTTCTAGAGCTATTTCAGGATGGTTTTGAATTGTGTCTGAAGACACTTATTTCTCTCTGTTAGGTATAAAGAGCCTCAGTGACTCGTTCCTCCATCTGAAACTTATGAGTTGAGTTTCTAGTTTGAGGTAATTTTCGTCTTTGACTGTACAGTTCCTGTCACAGTAGGCTCTGATTTTTCCCTGTGGCATTCAAGGGCTATTTCTGTGAAGATTAATTATCCATACCCTTACCTCTTCCTTTTTAAGGGAAGGAAATTACACACGTGTAGAGCATAAGTAATCCTCACCTGTTGATGTCAGATTTGTTGATGGAACACTGAAGATACTTGCATGACTAATGTTCCTGCTTTTACTTTTTCTTTGGATAAAATGTGTGGTAATTAAACTGACAGTTTTATGTCTGTGGATTTTGGATGGTTGCATAAACACTCTTCTATGCCACCTTCAAATTTATGCAACCCAGAAATTTTCTGTATGTAAGCCATGTCATTTATTGTGGTGATGTGGACTGGATTTTGTCCAGACGCAGATCATCCCAAAAGCCAGGGTGTGTGGATGTGGCTGCATTGTTTCCAGGGGCACCTCACCTTGGGAGTTATGCTGTGCAGCTGTGCATGTGTAGCTCATAGTCCAAGCTAAAAACACAGGCCTGGCGTGACTTAACTTTGTTGTGGCAGCCTGAGTTGTCTTCACTGTTTTTACTCCGGGGAGCAGTGAAGAGTCTTAGTGGAAACAAGTATTTGTGACTTCGTGTGGGAATGACCTAGTTCTGTCATGGCTAATAATGAGCTAATAAGTAGTACATGACTGAAATGGTACAGCAAAACCCAAGAGGTTCTGCAGGAGACCAGGCTTTGTGTTCTTTTTCTGAGAGCAGTTATTAGATCAGAGAGGCACTGGACCTGACCTGGCTTCGAATGAACAAATCCTAAAGAAACACTGGGGTGCTGAGTGCTGGGACATTTTGGTGGCTGTGCAGGAATCATGGCAAGTTCAGCCAACTGAGTTAATCCAGTTGGTTCAGTACTGATGATATTTGGCTAGTTTGTTACCATGCAGAACCACTTATATGTCTGCATCAGTCTTTAATTTCCAGGACTTCCAGGTTTCCAAGTTCTGTATTTTTGAGCCTTTTTTTTCCCATTTTCCTGTATATGCTAGCTTCACGTTTCCTGTCTATTCCATTTCCCCTAGTTATTTTGATGCCAGCTGAGGAATTAATCTAGTATGTTGAAATATCTGCAGTTGATTTAATATCTTGACTGAATATCTTGCTAGCAAGAAGCACAGATATATATATGTACAAACAGCTTCAAAATACCTCGACTGCTTCCTACATTTTAAAGCCATATTTAAATTAAGGGAGATGACACAAGTATTTACTTGTCTTTTAACTGATCGCTAGAGTATGCTGTGATGCTGGAACTAGGAATTCCAGTTTTTGGAAATTCCTGTTGAGATGGTTTTTTTGGCTGTTTAGGTTTTTTGGTTTGTTTGTTTGTATAGAAATCTTACTCTGGAAGGAACTTTTAGTCTGTACTGAGACAACTTTGTCAAGTACAACATTCTACTTGGGGTCATTTATAGTAGTGCTGTGAGTTCTTTGGGTTGGGAGTGGGAAGAAGAGTGTAGCTGTCAAATTGGTTACTGTCAAACGTGCAGGAAGGTGAGTATTACTAAAGCAGGTGGAAAAAGAGATAAAGCTGAGAGATAACACGAGTATAAAAGTGCAAAAAACTGCCTTCATCTCCTCTTCTTCTTCCCTCCTCTGGTTCTTTCGTGCTTTTAATATGTTTTTATCTTAAAGTGCAGTAAAAGCTGGATGCTAGTTTATCATAGAATCAGAATGATTGGAAGAGTTGGAAGAGACGTTAAGGATCATCTGGTTTCGTCTCCCCTGCCATGTGCAGGGACATGTTTTCCTAGATGAGGTTGCTTAGAGCTCCATCCAGTCTGACCTTGAACACATCCAGGGATGGGGAATCCACAACTTCTCTGGGCAACCTGTTCCAGTGCCTCACCAACCTCACAGCAAAGAAGTTCCTCATAATATCTAATCTAAACCTACTGTCCTTCAGCTTGAAGCCATTCCCCCTTGTCCTTTCATTACATGCTCTTGTAAAATGTCCCTATCTGTCTTTCCTGTATGCTCCCTTCAGGTACTGGAAGGCCACAATTTGGTCACCCCAAAACCTTCTCTTTTCCAGGCTGAACAAACCCAGTTCTCTCAGCCTTTCCTCATACAAGAGTTGGTACTCCATCCCTCTGATCATCTTGGTATCCCTCCTCTGGACTCACTCCAAGGTCCATGGTTTTTTGTGCTGAGGATCCCAAAGCTGGATGCAGATAAAAAGTAGTGCCCTGCTGTTGAAATCGTAGAATAATTTAGATTCTGTAGTTTAGACTCCCACTCTAAGTAAGTCAAACTAGATAATTTTTGTCAGAACCTAGTCTAGTTGAGTTGTGACTGCTACCAAGTGTGAAGATATCCCAAACGTTTTGGGCAGCATGTTTCAGTGTATAATCATCTCCATATGGGATTTTTTTTTTTTTATATCTGCCTGGGATTTCCTATTTTGCCTCTTGCGTATGTTGCTTCTTATTGTGCCCCTCTAAGAAGATTCTCGCTGCATCTTTTCTCTACCCTCCAGTGAGGTTGTTGAAGACAACAGCAGTGAGATCTGCCCTTTGCTGACTCCCTTTGGGATTAACACCTAATCTTGGTGGCCCTCTGCTGGATTTGTTCCAACCTGACAGCATTCTTCTTGAATTGAGGAGCACAAAAGTGAGAATGATACTCTGTTTATAGACTAATAGATACAGGGTATCTATTCTTCATTTATATGAAGAATCAGTTCCTCTGACTGCCTTGCTGTACTTTTTGTATTATAGCCCAGGATGCAGTTGGCTGCCTTTGCTGCCAAGGCACAGGCTGATGACATTTTCAACTCCTTGCCAGCGAGGACTCTGCAGGTTCTGCTTTCTCTCTGCAGAGCTGCTTTCTTGCGAGTCAGCCCCTCGCCTGTACTGAGTTGTGGGGCTGTTCTCTTCCAAATACAGGACTTTGCACTTGCTGTTGAAATTTATTGGTTATCAGCTACACATTTCTCTGGCCTCTTGAGGGCTTCTGAGTGGCAGCGTGGCATTCAGAATGTGCACTGTCCACATCCTTTCCCCATCCATCTGTGGCCTGCTGAGGGTGTGTTTTCTTGTACCAGAGATGCTTGAAAGGATTGGTTCCAGTATCAGTCCTTGAGAACCACCACAAGTACTTGGTTTCCATTTGGACTTTGTACAGCTAATCCATTTCCAGCCTATTTTACACCCATATTGTAGTCCATTTACTCAGTCCATATTTTTCAGACTGAGTACAAAGATACATGTCCTGGCAATGTACATTGTTTTTTTGGTGGGCAAATTATATTTTTTGACAAAGAGGTCAACACAGTTCATTTAAATGTCATTTTTGATGATGGATGTTTGATTCCAGATTTTTTGAGATCTTGCCCTCATTGCTTAGCGGTAGGAGTCATGGTTTTTGTTGTCTTTGGAATTGTGTTCTGGGGAAAATATTCCATACAGAGAACTTAGTAGTTACTGGAATTCTCTTAGCGTTCTATAGGGGGTTTTTTGTGTCATTTTCAAGAGTTTGTGGTCACTTACAAAGGATTACCAAAACCTTAAAGAAAGTTGAGACTGATTTATTGTAATAGCAACACCCTTAGAGTTATTTGCAATGCCACAGAATAATTCAAAAAAGTCTGCCAGCATTTCATAGTATGCTGTAACACTTTTTTTAGAGTTCTGGAAATTGCAGAAGTTGTCAAAGAGAGGTATTAAATC
This sequence comes from Corapipo altera, assembly GCF_003945725.1. Lineage (NCBI taxonomy): Eukaryota > Metazoa > Chordata > Aves > Passeriformes > Pipridae > Corapipo > Corapipo altera. The sequence continues at coordinate 10,641,280 of NW_020884890.1, read as the reverse complement.
ATGAGAATAGTGTCCTCTCTTCCTACTGGTGTAGGATTTTTCTTACAAAAATCCTCATCGCTTGAGGAGTACAATATACCAAATGTGACTTATTTTACTAAGAGGTTAACATTTTGCAGCTGCATAAAATATCATCCTGTTGGGAACTCTATAAATATTTCAAGATTTTTTTTTTCTATTCTGTTAATTCTGGTTTTATGCTATTCTTATGAATGTGGGGGGGTGGTTACAGGATAAGTACTGAAAGTCCATAATTTTTGGGCTTACACTTGAGGAAGTAATTTCCTCTAGTGCTATTGTAGCACTGGTTCTTTTATATGAAATGCTTAATTTGAATGCAGGACAGTTGGATTTTTATCTTGAAACCATATTCTTTTCATATTAATTGCAAAGTTTTATAGTCAGTGCTGGTAGTGCATAACTCAGTTGGCTAATTCACATGTAAAAAAGGAAAAAAGCCTTTTTTTCTTAATAAACAACCAAACCCCAAAATGACGCACTTTTGTTTAAATGCTCAAATGTTAGGAAATGCCAGAATTAATGCCCAAACTGAAGTTCCATTAAGTTTTAGTAGTTAGAAATGAGCATCAGTGTCTCCTTTAGTCACTGTATCACACTTAAAAACAAATTCACCATTGCATTGTAATGCCTTTCTTCTGGAAAAACTATACACATTTGTTCAAATTGCCTACTGGAAGTTTGTACTTCACGATGTGGTATAGGAGAATGCTCTGTCTGTGACTTTCAGTCTCCTTTCCTACCTTTTTCCAGGTGCACCAGTAGAAGTAGTCCAGGTCTGGAAGACCATGTTGTGGATTCTCCTCAGCTGGAGAATCATAAGTAAGTTTGACAGTGGCTTAGATTCTGGAGCTTGTTTTCTGTGTGTTGTGCTGACTTTGTTCTTGATGTTGCCTCATAATGTTGTTTGTGTTTTTTGCAGTCCTTGGTCAGCAGCATCACCAGCCAGCTCTCCTGTGATGGCACCTGTCATGTTTTCAGCTATTGTAGAGGAAGAGCTCCAGCAAGAGGCTGCTCTTATTAGGAGCAGAGAAAAACCTTTGGCTTTGATCCAGGTAAAGTGCCAAGTTACTGCTGCTGTAAAGTAACACAGCGTGTTTCCAATGGCTGTTTCAGAGATCAGTTATTAGTATTAATTTTTTTTTAATTTATTATGTATTAGTACATGCCATTTATATGATAATGTTAAATATAATTTAATAATAACTTTACATTGCTCTTTGATAAGGTAGGCCTGTATTAAAGTCAGATTGACTACCGAGTCCATGATAAATATATTCACAGCATCACAGAATGGTTGAAGTTGAAAGGAACCTCTGGAAATGTCTAATCCAAATCCCTGCTCAGAGCAGGGCCAGTGAGATCAGGTTTCTCAAAGCTACCATGCAAGGATGGAGGCTAATAGCCTCTCTGGGAAACCTATTCCAGGGACCACTCTCACAATAAAAAAGACTTTTAAATGCAATTTTCTGTTTTTCAATCTGTGCCCTTTGCCTCTTCTCCTGTCTTTGGGCACCACTGAGAAGAGCATGGCTCAGTTGTATTTATTCTCACCTATCAGATATTTATATACTTTGATAAGATCTCCCAAAGCCTTCTTTTCTCCGTGCTAAACAACTTCAGTGTGCTCAGCATCTCTTCAGTGTCAGATGCTTCAAACTTTTAATCATTTTTTGCCTCTTCAATGGACTATCTCCAGTATATCTGTGTGTCTCTTGTACTGAGGAATCCATCAGTGGACCCAGCACTCCAAATGTGTCTCACCACTGTTGAGTAGAGGGAAAGGGTCATCTATCTCATTTTGATGGCAGTACTGTCCCTCACAGAGCACAGAAGGCTGTCATACTTCTTTGCCATATGCACACGTTGCTGACTAAAAGTCAACTTTGTCCACCAGAACCCCAGCTGCTTTTATACTGAGCTGCTTACCAGCTTGTCGACTCCCAGTGTGTGCTGGTGCCTGGGATTATTCTTCCCAGGAGCTGGACTTTGTGTTTTCCTTTCTTGAACTTCATGAGGTTCCTTGTAGCTCATTTCTCCAATGTGTCTGGGTCTCTCTGAGTGGCAGCACAGCCATCTGGTATATCAGCCACCCCTGCAGCCTTGATGAGGGTGCACTGTGTTCTATCATGTGGGTTATTGATGAAGATGTTAAACAGTACTGGCCCTAGTCTCAGTATTGGTGCTAGTACCTGGCATCTAACTTTTTGCCACTGGACACAACCCTTTGAGATCACAAGTTCAACCAGTTTTCAATTTCTCACATGCCATTTATATGGTCTGTTCTTAGGCTTGTCCACTTAAGCTCTTAGTCCATACTTAAACTGTAACACTTTCCTAGGGATCAAGATGAGGGTTGCTGATAAGTGGTCACCCTATTGCGCTCTTTGAATGTAGCACTGACATTTGATTCCTTCAAGTTCTCAGGAACCAATCTTTCAAAGATTTTTTTTTTGAGAGTGAGGCTTGCAGATATATTAGCCAGGTTTATCTCAGGGGCTTGAGATTGCTGAAGACTGATCTTGCCACTAAAGACCAAGATGAAGATGACTGTTGGGTCCCCAGCCTTTTCCGTGCCTTTGTCATTCAGCAGTGGACCCATGTTGTCTTTTTTTGCTGCTGTAGAAGCCTTTTTTGTTGCCCTTCAAGTTCCTTGACAGATTCCGCTACAGATGGGCACTGACTTTCTTAATTCTGTTCCTGTGTGCTTACAGTGTCTGTGTTTTCCTTCTGTGTCACCTTTCTCTGCTTCCACCTCTTATATGCTTCCTTTTCATTTGAGTTTTGTCAGGAGCTCTTTTTATGTCCATGCAGTCCTCTTGCCACTCTTACTGGGCTAAGAAGCTCATTGGGATGAACCATTTCTGAGCTTGGAGGAGTTGATCCTTAAAATCAACCAGCTGACCTGGACCCCTCTGCTTTCTGAGACCATAACTCTTGAATTTTTTCCAAGCAGACCCCTTCAGATCATAGTCTTCTCTTCTGACGTCCCAGGTTGTTATTTGCTATTTGTCTTGTTCCTAACTCTGAAGATCCCGAACTCCAGCATCTCATTGTCATTACAGCCAAGGCTGCCCTCAACCTTCTTATCCCTGACCAGTCCTTTTTTTTTTTTGCAAGTATGAGATCCAGCAGTGTCTCCCTTGATCAGCTCCTTGGTCATCTGTGTTAAGAAGTTTTCACCAATGCAGACCTCCTGGACTGCTTGTGCCCTGCTGTGTTCCCTTTACAGCAGATACTATGGTAGTTCAGTTTCCCATGAGGAGCAGGGCCTGAAAACATGAGGTTTCTTAAAGTTGCCTGAAGAAAATCTCACCTACTACTTCTTCCTGATTAGGAGGTCTGTAACAGGCATGCATTCAGGACCAGTAAAGCCAGTTCATAACTATGCCAGTGTTGTAAATGTAGATCTGACACTGACATACATGTTCTTTTTTTTCTTCCAGATCGAGGAGTGTGCAATTCAAGATTTATTAATCCACTATGAAGCTTTTGACAACCCTGATGAATTTGTGACTGTTGAAAGGGCTTCACAGGGACCTATAGCTACACCTATGTGGAACAAGCACTAATCCGTACTCTTCAAAGTCCTCCCTTACACAGTCTTCACAGTTGTATTTGCACTTTTGAAGTTGTAATTCTTGCTACAAGTAAAACAGGACTGGAAGAATAAGAATCATGAAACTTTTAACATCAGCATTAAAACACTGCCCATAATCACTAGGTATTTGTTAGAGAGAATGAAATAATATGTTCACTGTGTCCTTTTCCCACAGTATCTATTGTATGTATGTTTTGAGAGAATTTCTTTAACAAGACATACTATTAGTAATGTTACATGAAGCTGTAGATTGGGAATGCATTTGCTAATCTTAAATTGTAAGGGATTTTTGTTAAATTTACAGGTGTCTGGAAAGCCAGTGCTTATTTTGTGATTTAATGTGGAATTGGATGTGCAGAATTACACACTTGAAAAGTTTGGGGGATAGTATGTCCTTTAGAGCTTTCTGACCAATTGGGATTATTGGAAAAAAGTTTGTGCTTGGACTTTGTGTGAAGGACTTTGTTTGATGATGCAGTTTTCCTTAAGTTCCGTGTGCCAGTACTGGTTCTCTGGTTGCTGTGGCCAGTGCATTTCACTGTTGTGCCCCAGGCTGTTCCCAAGTGCCCGGCCTTTGCCTGCTCCTGGCTCAATTGTATATGTTTTCCACTGTTATGAGATCAACCTTTGAGCAGTGAGCTCTGTCATGAAGTAAAGCACACAGTTGGATAGAACGTGGTGGTACTTAATTAGCCCATCTATAGTCTTATTCTGGTAAATATGGTACAGTTTTAGAACCACTGTGTTTGAGGAACAATTCACTTGAAATGCTGAAGGAAATAAAAGATCTGAGCATGCATTATTAAAGCTATAGGGATGAGTGCTTGACTGGGGAATTTGCAAACACCTAACCTTCAAAGATTATCATAGATGGCTTTCAGTAGTGTGTTCCAAAGTTCTCTGTGCCTGGTTGAAACAAATTTGTATATAAAAAAAGAAAAAAAAAAGGTAGCCTTATCTGCAATATTCTGTCTAGTTTGTCTTGTTTGTGTAGGTGTGTTTGAACTTGTACTTTCTCAGTAGTGTTAGTACTTGCAAACTCTGGAAAACTGGAATTGAGAGAGCTATAGAAAATGAATGTAGAGAATTGATCACTGTGTGATAAAAGAATCTTGAAAAAACCTATGTAGATATGTCTTAATGATTTCAGGTCAAGCTACACCAAAAAAATTCCCCACAAAAATTGTAAACAAACGCAATAAACCATAAAATCTTGATTTACACAAAGTTAATATACTTCTATGTGCTGTCTATATATAATCAATGATTTAGGTAACTGCAGAGTGATCTAAAAGTATTTCTTTTCTGTATGAAACAAGAACTGTAGGCATTTTGAAGCTGCACAGGCGAAAAATGATGTAACTTTTAATTCTGTTTTTTAATTCTACTGGTGATTCATTCACTATACTGATGGTACTGCTTGCAGTAAGGGCTTTACTTGATGCACTGCAGGGATTTAGGGCCTGCTGAAACTATAGTTCTGATTTAAAAGAAAGCTTATGTACTGTGAGAAACAGCTAAAAAAGAAGTGGACCTTTCCAGGTGTGAACCCAATTTGTTATCAAATGTAAAATTATTGTAAAGTTCCTAATTTGTGTTTTGTTTTTTTTTTTCTTTTCAAAATATGCTGTTTAAAATCTCATTCTCCTGATATTGTAAGAGGATTGATGCTTCCACTGTGCCAGGGAACTTGACTGCTTTAAGTTCTGGGTTTATTGTCACAGTTTGTTTAGGCATCATCACTTATATGTAATACTCCTAAACAAAAATAAGGAATGATCAGTGTGCCACTCTTCTTGAGCTGAGAATGTTTTTAAACTGTTGTGGTAGAATAGCTTAAAGTTAAGGCTAAACTGTGACACAGAAGGTTGGCATTTTCTAAGTCAGATGCCCAAGTTTGTGACCTTTCTCATAGTGCTAAAAATGAATTCCATCTTTGTTCACTCAACTCTAATAATGTCTTGTCGTTTCTGGGCTTATTAATTCCTTTAACTTACACCAAAATAGGGTGGAATTCCCAGGTTCCTATAAACATAAAGCAACACCTCAGAGTTTGCAGTAAAAAACAATATTTAGGATACAGATATATAATTTCAAGGAAATGTATTATGGCTAATTAGTGTAAGAAATGCAAAGTTATCAAAAGGATTCTAGTGAAATATTTGTTATATCTCAAACCAACCAACCCCCAAAACAGGTTTCTTGAACAACAGTAAGCATTTTGTCTTTTCTTCATCATTCATTATCCCTAACCTCAGTCACTTCTTAAAAAATGGAAGGATAAGTAAAAGTTGCAAATGTTTTCACATTAAAATGGAGAAATAAATACATCTAAAATTCTAATAGTACTACACTGCCTTCAGCATGTGCTATTATAGTCATGTGAAGGCATTTGAGAAATGTATAACTTTTCTGCATTGTATATTGAAATGAAAATATAAGTAAAGCAGGAGACTTCAGTCAATTAGAGAACCTTAACTGCTTTTGTTCCTCAAGAGGAGAGGTTGTTTTTTAGTGAATAATCTGACAGTAGAGTATTGTTGAATGGAATCTCCATATAAGGACTGATTATACAATCTTTCACAGAAGAGCATTGTCAAAAAAATTACTAAATTTTCGAATTTGACTTGTATAAATCTTGATGATACCTTCCTACCATATGTTTTTTAACTGAATTCCCATTCCCTGCCTCTTGTGATTGGTGTCATTTATAGGTGGCAACAGGACCTTTTAAAAAGCTACATATTCTAAAATGAAAGCATTCACGAAGGCTCTACTGCAATAGTCAAATTGTGGAACTGAACTTCTTTAAAAAAAAGCCTTTGGACTTTGAATGATTTTGGTGTCCATTTGTGTCCACGCGTCCTCTTTTCTTTTTTTGTAAATAATACAGTGAGAAACTCTTTGAACTCTTTTGAAAGTGCGCAGCTTGAGAAGTTCATTGATCGTTCTGCTATTGAAATCAAATTTTGCAGCCCTTTTGCAATCTGAACTCTTCCTTACCCAAAGAATTGCTTGCTCTAATGTAAAGACAACACAAGTCAGAATAGAACACTGGATTCTTAGATCTCACTCTAAATATAAAGGTAAAAGATTTACGCTGAAATTAAGTAACTTAAACCCTTAAGCCTTGACTTGCGTGATGTCATCAGAGAATGTTCCTTTCCAGTAACAGGAACTGGTCAGTTAAAGTATTGAAAGTTTTCAGAATGGATTCCATCCATTTTACTCCAAAGAAAGTTTGTAAAGCTCCACCAAAGAGCCTGTTAGTTAAACCAAAGGGAAAGTTTTTCTCTCTTTAACATGTGATGTTCTGTAGCCTGGTCAGGTGAGATGTTAAGGCATCCAAAAGGCGAATCCCTCCTGTCAAGACTCAAGCTGTGGCAGACCTCATAAGCACCAAGAGGGCAGAGACTGTATTTGTAGCATTTTAGGTGTTATTCCTTAAAAAAGAACTTATTAATTGTAGAAGACCAACAAATTCACACACATACAATACATGTATGGAAAGGGTTTTAGCAATGGTGCAGCAAAGGTATTCTTTGAGTTCAGAGAGTTCCCCTAATGTTTGTGAGAGATTTTTCTTGGATGAGAGAGTTGTATCTGACACAAACTCTACCTAGAAAGTTTTTGCTTTTCAGGAAACTTTCTTGAACTATGGTGTATATCATGGCACCAAAAAAATACCAATTTTGTAGCAGCTTTCAGATGGATAAGACCTACATGGACTTATGTTACACTAGTGCTTCAGCACTAGGAGCCTTGAAGGCCTTTTCTGGAGGAAGGCAGTTGGATGTAAAGAAACAAAATGAAGATACTCCTCAGGTGAGCTATCTTTATTGTTCCAGCAGCAGTTCTGCCTTCTTTCCCCCTTTTTTATTCTCCCTTTCCCCCCTTTTCTCTTTTATTCTCCCTTTCCCCTTTTCTTTTGCTTTTATTTCTCATATAGAATGCTATTTCTTTAGCATGGCCTTTTCCCCCCCTTTTTTCTCTCTTAGCACTTGAATAAAATGAGAAAAGAAATTCAGCAAACTTGCAATGGCTTCAGATAAGGATCGGCAGGAACTAATACTAACATATTATACTTATAAAAGTTGAAACTCTGCTCTGTAGGTCAGCCTTGAAGAGTGTACTCAAATTTATCAAAGTGTTGCTTAAACCATGTTGTATTTCCTGTAATTTGAGTGACTGAAATGTCAGCAGTCTTCTGCTCAAATGTGATTGTGTATGGGTATCAGGGCCTGAAACCGGGCCTTGGGGTAGGAGTTGTGTGACTAAGCTGCTGTTGCAGACAGTAAAGAGGTCAGCAGTTGAGTCAAGGGAGTGTGAAGATCCTGGAGTGGGCTTCTGAGGGCTGCTCAGTAGAGTTCTCTCCAGGCTCTGGTGCCTGCCTTGGATGGGTCTTCTCCAGCTCCTTTCAGACCACATGAAGGTACTTGAATTTGCATGTCTCAGCCTTTCCAAAGAAGGAAAAGAACTTTTTGGTTCATCTTTTCACAGGAACTGCATGAGTTTGTCAAAAGCATGAGGCTTTGTTCAAGTGCATTTTCTTTGGGTAACCCTTCTTGGAGGATGCTTTTAATACCCAGTCAAAACCTTCTATAGGATTAATAACTTCACAGTGGGATAACAATGTTCTCATTCAACTGCATTTTTTTGAGAAGAAACTGATCCAGAAAGTTCACGAGGTCTGAGTTAAGGGATGGTTTAGAACAGATAATCACACTCCCCTTGATCCTGATTTTTAGAGTTGCTTTAAAATACGTTCTTTTAATGTTTGGGGTCAATTCTTCCAAACTGTGCATAAACTTTTCAGATAATGAATGGAGTAAACCTGTTAAAAGCCTGGGTATGTTTTATTGTTTTTTTCTTCTGATTTCATTTGCATAAGGGATATAGCATGCATGAGAACCAGATAAGCAAACAAACAAACAAAAGGCAAACTTACCTTAGAGCAGACTGAAACAGATCCACTGTGTATTCTCCCAAGTACTAATGTACAGCTGGGGGAAAGCCGAGAGTCAGTTCTCTCCTTTCTCCTAATAAAAAATAATCATAATTTTCATGTATCATTCTCAAATAAGAAAGTAGGCAGGAAATATGGACCCAAAAGTTTTTTTATATCACTCTCAATACTTCAAGATTTCTTCACCTCCCCCCCCTTCCATATTCTTTAAAAGTTTTTCAGGAAGATAAGGAGAATGCAACTCCTGAGTCTGTGTTCTTAACTAATTTCTCACAGCACTGAAAATATTTACAGGTCTCTGTCTCCTCGAATTGAACTGCCATTAAAGAAGATGAGTCTTCTTCACGTAGTCATTTCATTGTTCTGTAATTCTGCAGGAATATGTCACGTACGTTTGTCAGGCACTGAACCCTGACTACAGGGAAATAGCTGCCTGTGCTATAGGTTACGTGGTTGGGAGTGTGCCAGGTGCCCTTTGCTTTAAGTACAGCAGCTGTACCTGCTGCATGAGCCTGGCTGCTGTCCCTATACAGGAGGCGAAGAGGTCATGAGAGCTGCACAGGGAATACAAGCTACTTGCTCCTGCTCAGCTCTCTCCAGTCATCCTGATTCATCAGCTGTGACTGCCTTCAGCGTGACTTCTACGGGTATTTTTGATCTTCTGCTACAGGACCCTACCACTTCTGCTAAATGTCATAGATGGCAACACAGCACTTCCTGGTGCGAACTGTACTCATGCCATTTGGTGACAGAACACTGGGAGCAACTGCTGATACATTAGCATAAAAAAAAAAGATGTAAAGGATGTATTAAGCATAAAGCTGTTTTTTGTTTTCCTTATGCACACATACAGATATTTTTGCTTACGCTGCCTTCTATATGCTGCCTTTATTGCAACAGAAGGGAAAAATATGCAGAATATAAGTCTTTTTTCGCCACTGTATTTTAAGATGTTTACAAGACACACTGTCCACGTTCATGGATACTGCAAAGATGGAATGAGCTGTGAGTGCAGCGGGATTTCCAGGATTACATCTTTGTGTTACACATACAGCTTGTAGCAAATGGGCTGAAGGAGAATGTGTGTGCATGCACGTGTGCATAGCCATATTTGCTTGTCTTTGTAGAATTAGGATATATTACACCACTTCAACAAATACAGTTAATGTGTTATCTCTTCCCTCCATCTGTGTGTACTGAGTGGTAGTGAACCTTTTCATCTGAACTTTATCTCTATGCTTTGCAAATGTTAACAATTACGTCTCACTGTATTTGTGAGGTACACTAACTGTGGACTGTTACCCAGCTTCCAGGTGGTGGCTGTCAGCACACAAGTAGGAGTTTGGTTAGTCTAAGGTTAAATGTACTCATTTATAGTCATGTCCTGAAGGAGAGTCTGTAAGTTTTTTTGTTCCAGTCCCATGTGGAGACTGTAGCTTTTCTGGAATCAGCTATATAGCAATTCCTTTCAACCAAAACTTGTTCTTCTCTTTCTCTGACCGTCTTTATAAAGCAAGTGCATCTGCTGCCAGAACATGCTCCTCTGGGCTGCCAGCTGTTTGGTTATATCTGTTCATTACTGTTCTGAAGGGGCTGTAAGCCCTTCACAAGCTGATCAGGTCATATTTCTCTTTTGTTTTGTTTCCATGTTCATGAGCAATTTCTAGTCTTGTCAACTAATGTTTTTGTAAAAAGTGCTTGACCTGTTATTGATAAGTCTATGATGGTTGTGATTACAAGTTTTAGTGTGATGATGTCACTTTAAATAGGGAAGCTTAACTAGTTGAACTGGTAATGATGAATTCCTTGAGGGAAAGGACACTAACCTATGGCAGGAACTGCACAAAATAATAAGTGCCACTTGCATGGAGAAGTGATGGGCTGACTGTAAGGTGTCTGAAAGTGAACTGCAAAGAGAAGAAAATTGAGTTTACGTCCTCTGTGGTTTCTTGTTCATGTCGTAGAAGTAGTTTTACAGTACATCTTTTACATATTTCTGCACATCATTTTTTTTTGCATCACATGTTCAGTCCATCTCTATGTTAAAGATACTGTATTATCTTAGTACTATCAGGGCAAGAAAGAAGCAAAGAGAAGGTGAAGATTTTAATCACAACGTGTATTCATCTCAACACAGATATTCTCTTTGAGGTGTTTAACAGGTAACATCTTTCATCTAACCTGTAAGAACAGGTGGTAAACAACTTTTGAGTCTCTAAAATGTCCTCTTGTAATCTAGGAAAGTTTTGACCTGAAATTCCTGTTATTTGAAGCAATAAAATTAAAATTATTCCCAGTAGTTAAGCTGGGGGCAGGGGGAATGGCAGTGGCAGAAGAGAGACAAGGAAATGGTTAAACAGTACAATAAAATTAAAAAAAAAAAGGCATGAGCATAACTTGATTGAGGGGAAAAGAGGAATATATTTAGATTTCAAAGCATGTGGTATTATTTGATACGTGTAAGATTTCAGGGCTGGACAGCAATGCAAGCAGAGGTGGAAGTTGCACTCCCAAGGGCACTCTCTCTTCTGTCTGGAATTCTCAAAACTCGTTGTAAGTTGCAAGCTGCAATTGTTTATGCTGCCCTTTATTCACTTTCATCTTACAATTTCCAACCTCTTCTTTCCTAGAAACAATAAACTCAGGTTTTACTCAGTCCTTTTCCCCCTGTTCCTTTGAAGCTTCAGAAGGAGCAGCAATAACTGAAGGTCTAGTGTTGAAAACCATTACAAAATGAAGGTAACTACTGACCTGGTGCAAACTCTTGTTAGAACATGAAATCACTTTTTGCAACATCTTTGTCTTGTCCTGTTTTGCAGAGGTCAACATAAGGCTGTCTTCTATTACCTTTCTGTCACATGATGCTCGAAGTCACAATGGTTACATCTGTAGTCGGGGGTTCCCTCTTGGTAAGCTAGTTCTCTCACCAAGGGAAAACTAAATACCCGTGCTTTTGGACTGTCTAGGAATATTTAAGGGACAGGCTTTCCAGTTGGAGTGTTCAGAGGCTGCATTCAAACAATTGGATCTTTCAAGGGGAATGGCCCTAAATTTGGGGGAAAACACCAGTAGAACAGGTAATACCTGAAGACTAATGCCATCAGTCTTAGTATATCTGCCTCCTTTTCATTTTCTGAGGAGAGTGTTCCCATTTCTCTCCACTTAGGATGTGTACCCTCTTGCCTTTTCCTTCCCCGTGGTTTGGATGAGACAGCACTGATGGATCAAAGAGATCTTTACTGGCTGTATTCATCTTAGGCCTCACAACCTACTTGCCTCCATGTTTCTGTGTTAGTAAGATTTTAGGGGGAAAGCTGTCAGAGTTTGCTTACTAATAGTGTACTGTTTGCTTGTTTCAATTGTTTCATGAATGGGAAAGGAGCTTTCTCTGTTCACTACCTCCCTTCACATCCGCATTTATATGTCCTTCTCAGCTTTACTTAAAGGAGTTGTTGATAGGGAATGTCTGCATGGTCAGAATTAACTTTAAACAAGAGTTTAAAACAGATTACCATGTCATTCATTGTATAACATTATAAAAAATATATTGCTATTACTGTGGTTCTGTTGGGGTGAGGTCTTGACCAGATTCTCGGAAACCTTATTGCAGGGACAGAAACATGAAAGTCCAGCAAGCTCTTAAAGCTTTGTTAGCACAAAATATGTTGTATGTTAAATAGGAAAGGAAATTAATTTATGGACTATTGAAGACGATCTACTTTGGGTAGGACTTCTTATCTGTACTATGGTAAGATGGGTATATTGGAGAAAAGGAACTCTGAAAAGAGAATTTCTGCATCAGTTCTTTTTAGGCAAGGAAAGCACAGGAACTTAATCTCCCTGTGAAGCTAATGCAAGGAGGTTTATGCCTTTGAAAGGAGCAATGTAATGGACTGAAAATCAATGCTTTGCCTTATCACATTTATACTTATCACTGTTCCTTTGTTTCCATCTTAGTCGAACTGGGTTATCCTGAAGGACTGTAAAGCTGTTTACTTTAGTAATCTCTGGCTACAAAACTGAGGAATATTTTGAAAAATCAAATGTTTTGGCAAGATAGGTCTCTGTAAACCTATCTGCTTTAGACTACTGCTTCACAAGTTTTTTGCTTGGGAGAATCATGGCCAGCCCCAACTTAGGTAGTGGGCATGTGGCAATAACAAACACATTCTGCTCTTTAATATGGTCCTGTAAACAACTGTACACTGCATATCATGGCTAGATATTCACTAAACTATGATGTATGGATCAGGACTTTCATTTGTTTGTTTTGTTTGTTTCATGACCTGTTCTTTGGGGTTGGTTTTTTTGTTTTGTTTTTTTTTTGGTAAATGTCACCACTCCATCCACCCACACCTCCTCCCCCCCACCCCCAGGTGAAGCTACAGATGAGAAATGAGAAGTATAGAGACACTGGCTCTGGTTAGGGATTGTGGACTAGCATATGAAGAGTCTCCTCCCACTGAAGTCCAAGGAAAATTTAGGTTAAATCAAGTGGGAGTAGTTATGCCTTGCATTATTATTTGGACACTTATTTTCAGCAAGGATGATGGGTCAGGTAAAAATTGTTGGAAATGTCACTTTCTGTTTCATTTTTGTCAGTTCTGGCATTTGGGAAGAAACAGGAACAGTTCCATGTTTTCATTCTGGAAATATTAGTAATAGCTCATAGCAGCTGGAGGAGATGCAGTGGGTAGAGCAGGAAAGTACAAACACATGACAATTGAAAGATTTATCATAGAATAAAAGTTGATCTTTTATTTATTGAGGACATTAATCAATGTCTGTTCTGGAAGAAGGAAGATTTTATGAATAGGAATTTAATATTTCTTTAATTAACATATTAAAAGTGACATCTGTAAGTTCAGGGTTGGATGTTCGTAATGCTGCTTTGGACTCTGAAACAATATACTGACATCCAACAGATTCAAGAGCTGGTTTATTGACTCTTACTCTTGTCTAGATATTTCTCGCATTTTTAATAACATCTCTTTTGGATTCTACTGCTGATAGCATAATAATGATTAATTTCACATACTGGATGTTGAATTCCAGTTCATGGGAAGAGAAACTAAAGCTTAAGTGAAAGTGTGAAGCAGAGATGAAAAATGAATTCACAGAGTTCTATGTCCTGTTGAGCTGTACATATAGAGTATTTCTCTTGCAGTTTCTCAGATTCTAATCAGATGCTAGTTTCCAGCCCTGTTTCCCCCAAAGTATCTGTGCCTTGAATATCTGCTAAAAGTATGGCTGCTTCTTCATGTACTCTCCTGTGGTGGTGCAGCTGTGGTACAGTTCAGCTGTTGTAGATGCAATGTATCAAACTTGAGCCTTTGCAATATTTCTGGCATTCTTCTATCAATTTACCATTTTGGATCAGGCTGAAAAGGAGAAAAAAAATTCAGTTGCATTTATTTTAATGTCTTATGCATTGAACTGACTGAAACACTGCCTTGCAGTAATAACATTATGAAGGTCTGGGTGAAGGTTCTATCATGGTATTTTGATGGCAACTACTAATTATATAGTACAGAAAGCTTGCTTGAGTAGAAAAGACAAAAAAGCAAAAATTATTTTCTCATTAAACTGTTTCATGCTCTTGACCTGTGACATGGAGGTTATGGTAACTCCTAGGCAGTAGTATGGAGGTACAGGCAGCTAAGCAGCCAAGAGGAGGATGGAGAGCAGACTGAAATCAGGAACCAGTTTCATTCTCATGCACCCTCACATACTCACATCCATGACAGGAAATGCTTCCAAATGAGCAGAGAAAATTTCAGGCAAAATTGATCTGGTCCCCTGCGGTTAAAAGTATTTCAAGCATATAAATTATCACAGAGACTCTTTTGGTTCCCTCCTGTTCTGTGTAAGACAAGAGTGAGACAAGAATTCATTGTCTGGGTTCTGTTTGTTCTTGCACATGTGCTGTCTTCACCGAGTAAAAGGTCCTGAAAGTTGTTTTCAGTTTTTTTACATAAGATCATAGCTACCTATTCAGGGAGACTGCATCACTTGTGCTTCTGACACATTAGTTTGAGACAGTAAATTTAAAATCAAATCATGTGGTGTTAGGGTAGATTAGATGACTTCTTTATATATTTGTGTCATGGTTTAATCCCAGCCACCAACTCAGCCCCACACAGCTGCTTCCTCACCCCTGACCAGTGGGATGGGGGAAAGAATTGGAAGGGTAGAAGTGAGAAAACTTATGTGTTGAGATAAAGACAGTTTAGTAGGTAAAGCAAAAACTGCACACAAAAGCAAAGCAAAACAAGGAATTCATTCCCCACTTCCCATGGGCCAGCAGGTGTTCAGCATTTCCCAGGAAAACAGGGCCCCATCATTGGTAATGGTGACTTGGGAAGACAAATGCCATTACTGTGAACATCCCCACTTCCTTCTTCTTTCCTAGCTTTATGTGCTGAGCATGATGCCATATGGAATGGAATGTTGCTTTGGTCAGCTGGGGTCAGCTGTCCTGGCTGTGTCCCCTTCCATCTCCTTGTGCTCTTCTCAAAAATAATGAAAACATCCCTGTATTATCAATACTGTTTTCAGCACAAATCCAAAGCACAGCCCCATGCAAGTTAATATGGAAAAAATTGACTCTATCCCAGCCAAAAGCAGCACAATTTGTCAATACAAAATTATCTCTAACCTGAACAAACACAGTGTTCTCCATACTAATGGTGATTCACTGAAGTGCTCAGTCCTACACTGAAGGGAATTTGTAAGTAAGTTCTTTCATGTATGTAGCAATATCTCCCAGGGAGAAAGATTGATGCTTACAGAGCTTTTGTATTTCTAGCAGATCTGGGCTTCTTGGACACTTTGTAATCATCTTTCTTCTGAATGATCAGTCCTATTATTGTTTCTGTCTGTGGACATGCTAGAGCCAGTGACCTCCATAGATGTTTAGGTTGAAATATTTCAGCATTGGTGTTGTCAAGGAAGAGGGTTTTTTTCAATTAAAAAATGTATTATTTGGGATTTTAATAGAAGATTTAGTTTTTCTCCATATGTGACAGTGATATGGTGGTAATGTTATATGCACATATTTCTACAAACTAACTGCAAGAAAACAACCATACTCTTCCACTGAAATACTATTGGGACTTTTTTTTTCTTTTTTTTTTCTTTCTTTTTTTTTTCTTTCCTTTTTTTTTTGTGTTTTCCTTTTTTTTTCCCTTTTCTTTTTTTTTCTTTTTTTTTTTAAATTTTTAAATTTTTTCCTTAGTTTTTGATTTTTAAGTTTTTTTCCTTCTTTTTTTTTTTTTAACCCTGTAAAGATTTATCTGTAGCTAACAATACTCTAAAATATAAAACCTGCTGCCAGTACTATGAGCTCTCATTATCTCTTTACCACTTAAATTGACTTCTGCAAGTATCATGACCACTTAACCCAGCGTCCTGGGCAGAATTTGGCAAATCTGACTTTTCAGAAATAGCCTTCCCTCTCATAGTGGCTCTGACTTTTTACAGCCCTTTTGTTCTTGATGATCCACTCATCTTTTAAGCAATGCTTTCAATCTGATTCTGAATGTGACTCTTTTCTCTGTGGTTCTTTTCTTTGTGGGCACAGAGAAGAATTCTTCCTCCAGGTGCAGGTGGGGACAGGGGCAGCCTGACAGAATAAGGAATATGTGCACTTGGGTGCTTCTGCTTTATTTTCCTGTTTCCTTCTAGTGTCTGCATTAAAATTCTCAGCTAGTTGGGGTGGTTGATGCTTTCTGTTTCATTGTGAGGTCAAAGTTCTTGTTCAGTTGATGTGTTTTCTCATAGCAAGGCCACTCTACCTCAGCAGTTTGCTCTCTACCTCTTAGTCACTTCAGTGAAGTACCTGTTTTGATTGTGATATTTTTTGTTAAAAACCAAACAGAACAAAAAAATACACCCCAGAACTCCCACAACCCAGTAATCAACTAAGTGGGAAAAGAAAAAAAAAGCCTCTCCTTACTGGCTAATATCCTCTAATATCCTTTGCCACTAGTTTTTACCTACTCTTAAAAATTCTGGCTGGCTTTTGTCAAGCAGACATTTATTTTAAGATGTTGTTTCCAAGTATTTCTCGACCATCTGTTGATAATGAAGCTGATGTGCAATCCAGCAGCTCAGTGCCTTTTGCTGGAGTGGTACTTCTGCTCTGCCTGGCTGATCTCATGCTGTATTCTGATTGCCTCTTCATTCACCACTTTGTTTTTCAGGATGTGGTAGCTGGCTTCCAGCTCCTATCAACATTTAAGCTGCAGTGTGCTGAGACAGTATCCTGTAGAAGCTTACTCCATTTGTTGTCTCAGATGGTGAAAGTACTTGCAAGTTTTTGAGAAAATACCAGATAGTTTTAAATCCTAATGGTTATTGCACTGATAATGCTAAGGATGGATATCTGCAGTAGCATTTTTACTTCTTCAGAGTCAGTGATAAACAATGTGTTACTTATGTGCTATGACTGACTCATAACTATCCTATTTTTATCAAATTTTACTTTTTTTTGTTGTGTATCTTAGGTTTAGTGTATCTGAGGTTTTAGTTGCTATATGCATGTTTTTATTTGGAACCCATGACTTTTCCTCCCTATGAGAAATTTCAATCTTTACCCCTTTTCATGTGACTAACTGTTGTTCATAATAAAGATCCCAGACTCATCCTATTGTACAGTTTTAATTTGCACTATTTAGTATAGAGTTTCTCATGGAAAAAAAAGGTGTTGATTTTCTCTCTTTGGTTTCTGTTTTCCTGTTCACTCACTGCTGTCTTATTTTTTTTTTTTTGAGGGGGGGGGAATGACTAACCTTTACCTTTTTACTTTTTGTGTTTTATTAATGTCATCTGTGAGAAATCTCAAACTTACTGGCAAGGAAATTTGTTCCTGAAACCCTTGACATGATGATTCTATGTATAAGGTTTTTCTGTTAAGTTTTCTACTTGACATCACCCTCTTTCTTTTGTTTGCATCTTGTACATTTGCTATTGACTGAGTGCAGATTTATTTTCCATGTCGCTTGCCCCTTTCTTCTCAGTGTCTTGTCTCTGCCACTGTGTGACTTGTGTTTGCATATAAGCTTGTTTATCAGGTTTATGCAAGTCTCTACTGTTTGCTAGGGTTTGTGTCTTTCTGTGCTTTCATTTCAGGTATGGCCTTTCCCTTTTCTGTTACTAGTGCCATCTGTTCATCTCTGGAAACTGGGTAGTTACACAAGTCTGTCTTTTTTAGTAGCTTGGTGGAATATTATTGTGGGATTCCTTCAACTTCTTGATAACACTGTTCAAAAATATCTTTCACACATGCCATTTTTGTATGGCTTTAAACTGCTTTTGGAGAATTCTCAGGATTCCTCTCCCTCACTCCCCAAAGTATTCTGTTTTATTTAAATGCCCTGGCATTGTGTAGCAGCAGTTTTTAATTGCTGCTTATTGGTCTGCTGTGCCTGGCTTCCTCTTTCCCAAGTTTTTTCTCTCCCATTACTGCAATTTCATAATATCTCTCATTATCTAGGGAAACACTACTTATTATACATCCTCCCTTTAAAGTTCATCTACTTGGAAATCAGAATCTAATCTACTCACAGATTCACATTGGTTATATTTTATTTATACATTCCTTTGCAATATTCATAATATCTGATTTCATGTCTGTTGCTGCAATGTTTCCAGCTTTGCTTCACCATAGAGCCACAATCACTCTCCATTTTTTTTCTAGCCTTTTTATTAGATCCAGATTTTTTTTAACCCATATTAAGGGTTTTTTAATACAATTTAGAAATGGAATTGATGTTTACTATCTTTTTTGTGCTTCTGCAGTGGCCTACAAAACTGTAGTCAGACACATCTCTGGTAGCAGTTTTCTGTTTCCACACTGTTTTACTAATTGTTAGCCAGCACACTGGACAGCCAAAGCCCTTTCATACCCACCTGGGATTCCCCCCTATCTGATACACTTTAGTGTACTATCTCACATGTAACTTTTCAACACTTAGTGCTTGTGTTTTAAGTAGCGTAATTAAATATCTGTGAAATCAAATTCAAAGAAGTCAGTGAGAATTGAGTAAGATAAGGTAAGTCAACAGAGGAACTCTGCCAGTCCAGGAAAATAGGTCTTTCAGCTACTTCTAGCTGAAAATTGCCAGTACCAAGCATGTCTCCTTCATCCTGACTTGTGTAAACTGTCATCATTTTGGTGAAGAGGGATGCAGACTTTTGTGAGAAGCATGTGTGGAGCTTGCTGTGGGAAGCTCAACAGTGTGTTTCTGTCTCAGGAATGGTGTCTGGCCATGCCATGTGCAGGGGAAAGTCTCTGCTGAGTTCTCTCTCCTTGTGGGCTTTACTACAAGACTGTGACTTTGGAAGAAGCTTTCTCACACACTATGTGATGCTTCAGAGGAGGTCAGAAATTCTGCTTTGGGTAGTCTGTCAGCATGCCGTTCTGGTCTGAGAAGAAATAGGGAAGGACAGAGGACTGAAACAGGTGAATGAAGAAGCAGCAGTGAAGCTTTCCTGGTGGTCAGCAAGATTCATGTTTGAGTTTGTTTGTGCTGTAGATGGGGGCTGAAGGCAAATCCTAGAATGCTTTTGTTTCCTCCTATCCCTAGTTTTTAAAGTATTCTCTACTTATTCAGTAATTTTGCATTTGAAAAAAATCCTGTTTTTCTTGTGCTGAAAAAGAGCTTCTGAAACGGAAAATGTCAGTGGCTTTTCCAATATAAAACTTCATATTCTTACCTTCCTTTTCTGTTCTGAACAAAGAAAACTACTTTATATTAAAAGTAAAGACTGACAATAACCTAGTGTATTAAGAATTTAAAAACGCAGCAAGTTTTGAAATTGCAACATTAACCCAATAAAATCTTGATGTAATGCAACTCTTTTACATTTAATGCACACAGTCTTTTTGAAAGACAACTGACAGATCTATAGGTCTACTGGAATACTCTGAGCAGTTTTGTCTTCTACAGTAGTAGGTTGACTTTGAATCTTATTTCCTTAGCTTCAGCTTCCAATCATTTGCTTTGTGTGCAATGTATTTGTAATATATATATTTATAATATATATATATTTATAATATATATGTTTTTATAATCCCAGAGTATGTAACCGAGTAACAGCTCTTGCTGGAAACTTTCTGGATTTTTTATTCTTTTCTTCTTGAAGTCCTCTTTGAAATGTGAATATTTGGGTTCCATGATCTGATACAGCACTCCACTGAAGTCATAGTATAACCAGATTATGAGATATATAAAGTTTCCTTGCTGTTCTCATCTGACTTGTTGACACATACAAAAATCCTGGTAACCCTTTCACCTCATACTCAGTGTTTATGTTCATTTTATTATCCCTATTTTTCTATCATCACTGTTTTCTTGGGTAATCTCTCATACTAACAAGTGGCATTCATTTTTGACTATATAGGTATGATTTTACATTAATGTAAAATTAATGTTATGCACTAGGAGTTATGTGTTAGATGCGTACATGTCTGTTCCATTCAGAGGTCACAGTGGCCTTTTTGAGCACCTTCTGCTGTATCTCTGCAGTAAAATGTGAAAGTGAGCTGGGCTTGCTTTCCTGTTCAGCTTTCTGGCTGAAGTAGGCGCATTTTCTCCCAGGAGTCATTTCAGGTGTAGTAAATATCACCACTGAGGAAGGACTGGAAAAACTGAAGTTGTTTAGTCTCAAGAAAAGAATAGAAATGGATCTCTCAAAGCAGTAGGAACATACTGCACAGCTGGACCATTGAGGACTTGGCTTAAACATTGTGATAACACCTAAGGTGAAGCCTTGCCATGACTTTCCTAGACTTTCTTAATCACTGAAGTCTTTAAAATTAGGCTGGATGAAGGCAGGTGTAAATGATCCCAACTCAGGATAAGGTGAATTAGGTCCCCCCACCATCCAAGCCATTTCTTCTGTTTCTCATGTAGATAGCCTCCTGCTTAGTAGTTCTCCTGAAATCATGATCAACATCCTCCTAAAAAGGGAGCACTTTCTGCCCCTGCTGACATCTGTATGAAAGAGACCTTTGTATAAAGACAGTTGTTATGTGAAAGGTTCTGCATTAGAAGTTGTTATTAGTACAAGGAACTTTTAGTATTTTTAGTGAGGAGTTGTTATTAACGGTTGATATTCATGAGTCATGCAGCTAAGCATCCAGACTTGCCACTTATTAAGAGCACTGGCAATTTTTTCAGGACAAATTATTTTAGAGTAATTAATAACAACCCCAGAGAGCTACCAAATCTCCACAGATGAATGCTTGGAGGGAAAAAATTACAGAACTAATAGACATCAAAGCATATATCTCATGTGCCATGGCTGAATAACAAGATTTCACTGATTATCAATTTTTACTGCTTGGAAATTACTTTTCTTTAAGCATAATCAGAAATTATTTTAATTATTTCAGTTTATTTCAGCAAGTGGCTTTTAATATGCATCTGTGCACTTAAAGTGTCATTCAGAGCAAGTAGAGCTTGGTGTCGTCTCAATGAAAATAGTGTACTAACACTACTATGCTTGTGTGACTTTGCGTAAAATGTCCATTTTTAAAACCCCATTATGTTCTTAAAAAAGAGTGACTGGGATTTGGAAAATCCAGTAACTGAAGCAAGAGCCAGGTGCTTTTATCTGGGCAATCAGAAGGATAAGTATAGCACATAAGTGCCTGGCTTTTAGTGGAGAAGTACAATAGCAGTCTGGATGTGCCAGTGTGTATGAAAAAGAAAAGCAAGTTGACGCAAGTGCCTGATTGCTTCTGTTTCATTTTACATAGTTTATAGTAACTGCATAGTGTCTTTAGCCCTGGTCTTCTTCATATAGTGTCCCTGAGCCCCAGAGTTGCTGAAAATTAATTACTGGACACCTTCTGAGCACCTTCTTTTGTGTTGAATCATCTACGGAAGCAGAAATTAAACCGTTCTGTGAAAAGAGTTCTGCAGTGTTGAACCTCTAAATTAGATAGAGTAACTGTGGGTTTCAGTTTAAATTAGTTTCCCCCAAGTAAAACAAAGGGCATGAGACTGTTTTGATAAGAAATCACAAGATCATTTAGAATTTATACATAACAGTTGGCTTTCTAGTGACCTTTGCTTGAAAACAAACACTAAAAGATAAACTTTTGGTTAAAACACAGTGATCAAGACTCAGTCAAACTGTATTACAATATTTTTAGTTCAAGTGCATTTCTTGTGGTGATGGTTTCCCAAAGATTTTGTACTCGTTTATAGTTATAGTTAGCTCAGTCAAAGTAACTGTAGCCTGGCTGATTTCGTTTTAATTTTTTTCCCCCACTTTTGGATGTCATTAAGGAGGTTCACAAATTAAGTCTAAGTGAAGGAAATAAATTGACATTTCTCGAGAAAAGGAAGAGCAAGGCTGAGCAGGGCCTTGCTGGAGAAATGCAATGTTTCAGTTTAAGATTGCTTGGGCTAGATACCACTGCGAGAGAGATAGTATGTAGCATATAATGGGCTCAGTTCTCACAGTATATACCATTAGAATTAGCCCAGAATTATGCAATCTACCTGTGGTTGATCTCAAAGTGGATGGGAGGACACTCGCTTTACAGTAAGGAGAGGACATCTAGAAGCCTTACAGGGCAGTGGAATGTTGGGTTGGTCTATGAATAAGGCAAGTTAAACGACGTACACAAAACAAATCTGTTTCGAATAAGAAGCAAAATCTACTGTAAAAACATCCTCTCTACCTTGAGGAAAACTTTCTTTCTGCCTTCAGACCTCTTGTCCTTTCACCCCATTTACCTCCAGTACACTTGAACTTGCAACTTTCCACTAAGAGCATCTCCTGTGTCTGTACTGTATAGATCTGTTGTTTCCCTCCTCCACTGCACTCCCCCCAACACCCCCATCCTTATTTGTAAGAGTTATACCCATTGACAACTCTGGAAATATTTATTTATTTCCTGGTTTAGATGATGAAGGTATTTGTGAAGAGTTGTTACAAGATGTGATTTCCCCTGCTGTCCCATCATAACTCTTGTGCCTCCTGTTCTTGTGAGGAGATTTAGTGGACCTTTGAATCAGCAGCCTCTACTGGTGAATCTTAGTTGTTAATTTGGAGGTAAAGAAGAATCTGGGGCTGAGGCCAGAGCAGGGGTCTGTGAAGGGTCTGAGTCTCTCTGTGCCAGACCCTCTGCACCGCTGACACACACCAGTAGGACCGAGAAGTCAGAATTTTTTTTAGGAGACCCTTTTTCTTGGACTTTTTCAAACCAGTAAGTGGATCACGCTTCTTGGCCTCCCAGTTCACAGTTCCATAGGACTTTTTCTCTGCTAGTCATGACTACATAGCATGTTTCTTGAAGCCACACCACTTGCTGACACCGGGCAGGAATGTGAAAAACAAGGCTAGACATCTCAGAAATGCCAAAGGTGAAAATCCCTGCATAACGTAGCTGCTTTTTATGGCAATTTAGCAAGTGGAAATGAGGAGGAGAGCCAAAAAACCTTTAACAAGTTAGGTTTCCACAGACCACGAGCAAACAGTGTGTTCTTGGTCTGGAAACTGTAATAGAAACTGACTCAGACAAGGCAGTCCAGAGCAAGGTCTTGTTGCTGTGCTTTCCCTCATTATTCCTCCCCATTTCACACACACACACACACACACACACACACACACACAGGTCACTACAACAGTTAACATCTGACCATTGATAAAAGGTGTAGCCTTAATTCAAAGCCATAGCCTCTAAATCAACAAAGGAAAAGTCTCAGACCTAGTGGTTAAGATGTGGGTAGCTGTTCAAGTCTTGTACATGGGTAAGACTATGTGTACTGGCATTAGAAACTGTTGGAAAGAAAGCTAGCATAGTTTTGATCATTGTGGGTGAACATGGTCTGAACACATTTTGAACCTAGCCTGACCATGAATATTTCCTCTGAAATTAAAACTTCTCCCAGTTGATTGCAGTGCGAGTTATTGCTGTATTTCCTCATTTTTCTTCCTGCTAATTTTTTTTCCTGTCGCCTTCCTATATGATGCCTTTTCTCTTACAATTTCTTGTCATCTCATTGTTACATGAAATATTTCTTCCTTGTTTTGTTTTCAGAAATGCGTTTGAGAGACAAAACATCCTGTAATTTTCAAAAGTCCCTCCTTTTTGCCTTCCTGCTTGCTGCATCTCATCTCTTGCGCCTCCAGTCTCCCAGCAGGTATGCTTAAGATCGTCACGTTTATTTAGTATAACCAAGTATTTTTGCCAAGTCTGAGTCAGTCATTTAAAACAGTGAGGATTACAGCAATTTTGTGGTGTGCAGGCACTGGTCGTGGTTGCTCTGGAAAAAAACCTTACTCTCCACTGAGCCTAAGGGTATTATTTCACAAAACATACACCTACTCCAGAAATGTCAGGCCGTAGGGGAGCAGCTGGAAACCATAGCATGTTATGACTTTCCCTGCTCAGCTACTCTCCAACTGGTGTATAGCTGGAAGTTTGCAGCCACTTAGCTTACCACAAAGAGCATATGGATCAGTTTGAATGTCTGGGGGAGGAATGTTCCTTCCCCGCTTTTACTGCGAAATGGAGTGACAATATCTCTGATTATGTTTGTGCCAATTAGTTCCCAGTTGTGAACTCAAGGTGGACAGCAACCTCTCTGCATCTGCTGATGACTGTGTTACTCAGAATTTGGAGTGGGCAGGGAAGTTTCCAGGAAAGAATGGACTTGCCTTTGGTACATTTCAGGCATGATGTACCTCGTGCCCTCATCAGTAGCTCTGAGCAGGTATGACCAAGTTTGGGTCTGAAGATACAGCCAAATTTCTGGAATGTTGCATGACCTGTTGAATTTAACAAAACCAAACTCTGATTCTGAAAAGTGTGGAATAAGAAAATATCCCACAGAAAGGGGTGGATCTGAAGGCATGGTTGACTACCCTGGGCTGCTGAGATGAGATGTGCGGCTCGGAGCTCATCTGTTACCTCTACCATGTAAGGATCTATTAGCTGGTTTCCAGTCTAGCTATTCTATTTATATCAACAAGGCAATGTCCTATCAGTCACTTGTGTAGGCTTTTAGTAAAATGTGCATTTGTGAAAAAATCAAAACACAGAGCCATGCCCACTTATAGCAGTTGTGTTCATAAACTGTATTTTTTTAGTTCTTAACCAAAGCTTATTTTCAGTACTTTATCAATTGAGTGATGAAAGACTAATGTTCAAGCAAGCTATGCAGCATAACTTTATTTCCTCAGTACAAAACTCTGTGCAAATGAGTACCAAAACAGCATTGTCTGCTTTGGAGTCAGATTAATCTGCTGAAGCTCATGCAGTAGCAAGCTATTAAACAAAATCTCTGTAGGAAATCTACTGCTTAAAGAAATAAGCCAGAAGAGTTTTACATTTTATGAGGAAGACTGGATGAATGATAAGCATGGTTTGAGAACATTTCTTTCTTATGGATATTAGCCTTACTGAAACATGAAAGGTAAGAACACTTCAGGCCATGTATTTGCAACCATTAACTCAGTTAATTGGCTGTTCAAATTGCAACATTTAAGGATAATCCCCATTTTGTAATTAGAGATATTAATCTGTTCTTTTACTTTTCATGCACAACACATGGCTCCTAGATTACTTTGAACTTTCTTCCTAGGTCTGTCACACAATTTAAGTATGTCTTTTATTTCCTTTTCAGATTTGGTACTGTGTGGGGAAGTCTCTGTGTTTACATGGAGTGGGTGTTTTGCGGTTGGGTTAATGTGTGCAATGATTAATTACAGATCAACACTACTGTTGATAACATTAGTGGAATGAGCACTGAAGGAAAAATAATCTTTCCATGTAAAAGCTAGTAGAACCTGGGGAAAGGGGAGCATTAGCAGGCATGTATAGAGAACATCTGCTAATCTTTCTATGCTGATTATAGTGTTCAATGCTTGGTAGTGTCACATGAAACTGGAGATTTCTTTACATTCTTCTTTCTCCATCAAAGGTATTTTTTCAGGTTTTTTCTTCCATCAAAGATATCTTAAATTTGATTGTTTGATTCCTTTCTCATAAGCCTGGATTTCTCTAATGTCTCATATTAAGTTGCCACCAAGAAGCAACTATTTTTATTGCATTTAAAAGGTCTTATTCACTGCCAGTATTATTAAGTAAAAAGCACTGTGAAATGAGTATCTTTCAGTAATGACCTTACTGTTGTTTCGATATTTTGCCATTGTCTGCAGAAGTTCTCATTTATGCTACATTATTCACTAGCATGTATCAGTGGTGACTGATGCAACATGACAAGATGACAGTCAATGCTTTGCCCCCTACCAGTCAGCTCTACCACTCGTGAATGCCAATAACAGCAATGAGAAGTAACTTCTGGAAGAAGGGCTAGTGTAGTGCCTGCATTGCTGCAGGCATCTCTAAAGTTACCATTTTTATGAGATTGCTGAGGAAGTGATGAATTTCAGATGCAAAAGCTGTTTTACAGGACATTGCTATTAAAGTGTGCTGTGAGATACTTGTGATTTTTTTGATTGCCTTAGGGCTACGTCTAATATCATGAGTCACTAACTCAAGTGCAGAATGTTCTAATGGCATATTAACATTAATGAGAAAATACTGGGAAATCTGAAGACATTCTGATCACACCAGTAATTCTTCTACTTGTAATTTTGATGAAGTAATGGCTAACTGGGCATTAAAGTGTTAGCACCAATGAGACAGTAAAATTGTCTTTCAAGGAGTAAATGGTTTGATTTATTGGACTCTTTCTCCAATTTAATTTTTTTTTTTTACTAAGTAGATCCTATTTATTCAGTCTTGTGGTTTAAAAAGTGTCCTCATTTTTTGTTCTGAATACCTCTGTATTCTTTTAACATGTTTAGTAAGTCTTTGCAGCAAAATAAAGAACATTTAAAACCCCGGAGCTCATTATTAGAAAATTACTTAAACACAATTACTGGAGTTGTTATAAGCTCTTTGTCATAGAAGATAAATTAGTGGAGTTGTTACAAGCTCTTTGTCATAGAAGATATTCAAACTTTCACCTGAGACTCCAAACCTGGAAGACTCATACTGGTTTTGTTCTTAAATTAGATCATGCTGCCATTCAATGCCACTGTGGTATGCAGCATCTCATAGAGTTTACAACTCAATTGTGTTCACTGATTATTACATTCTTTCTCATTTATGTGAACTTTCTTTTGATTATGATGTTTTCAAGATTATTACAATATTCTACATATAATATCTTTTAACATTTTTACCTAGATCTATTTCTGTTTTAAATAGTCTCTTTAATAAATGGGGAGTTCCTTAAAATGTTTTTCAAATAAGGGGATAGGTTTTCTTCAACCATCTGGTCTTCCTGTCAGCACCCAAGACCTAAAGCCTGTCCATCCGAAGACATACCAGCAGTGAGAGGCTTGTTGGGATTGAATATGTACAATTGTAATATGGGAAAATGCTCTATGAAGAACCCATTTGAACAGAAATAAATTTCTGTTTAAAAACAGTGCAACCATTCATTCATAAGAAAAGTTCTAATGGTCTCACAGTCTCATTAGAAAATATTTCTCTCCAACCAGAATGCTGAACTCATCTAATGTAAACATAGTTTATGATTACAAAAGAACATTTTGCTGGCAGAAATTCATGGCATTGCATGTATACACTAAGAAAGTACTGAAGTACTTTCCCCCTCATGATGTAACTGAAAAGCTATTGTCACTCAAGAAAGAAATAGATCATCCCACTCGCACCCTGCAGTACAAAACTGGTAAAAATTTCTAATGCAGACCCGGGATGATGCAGTTAAAGAAAAACAGCTCCACAGAATAAAAGCAGATAGATTAGTAATAAAAATACTCTTTTGCTTTTATAAGCCATGAAAACCCCTCTTTTTCCAGCTTTAAAAACATACAGGCAACGCCTAAAGGAGCTGAGGAAAAAAAATCTCCAAAGCAATTTAATTGTGGATGAGATAAGAAAAGGATTTAATTCAGTAACAAGATGTGCGCATGTACCCCCGTGTCTCAGATGTTACCATTTATAATACTACCTGTCCAATCCGAGGTTTTCCCACCCTGTAGCCTGATCTGCCCCTGGCCTGCCCCTGGGGAATTGAGGTGGGTGTCTTTTTGAGACCCTCTCTTTGTCAATCTTCATCTTCTTCAGAGCACAAAGGGTACACGGTCACTCATTTTCCGACCATGTTCTGTGGTTTAAGCTAAGATACAAGCATTCTCTGAACAGAACAGGCCTATCTTAGAGTGAGACTAAACATGTTCTAATGGAATCTAGGGGTAGGATTGATATGGGGAGCATAGAATGGGCTTAGAGGCTTGGTAATTTATTTAGCTTTTGTGTTAAGGGTAAAGGAATGAAATGCTGCTGCTTCTAAACCTACTTCTGCTATATAACTACTTATAAAACTTATAAAAATTAGAAAAATGGAAGAAAAAAGGCTCCTTCATTTGGTTTTTTTAAGCTATATCTAAGTAAGTTTGATCTGTAGCTAATTCTTTGAAAGCACAGACAAACATGTTTTTGTTGGAAGATATTTGGAACACCATTACTTGATTGGGATTAGTGAACCAGAGAAAGCTTTTCAGCATGTTCTGGTCAGGGTCAATCTGAGATCATTAAAGAATCTTTCTGTGCACTTACCACCACAGTTACCCATAAACCAAAGCGTAATGAGGTGAAATGTTTGTCTCTCTATATTTACTTACCGGTGTTGGATGGTTCTAAAAAAGGCCCAAATAATGTTTTTCCCAGTCTAAGAGGTAGCTGTATTGTCCTCTATTGGAAAGTTCATGTTGGTTCAGGAAGCAGGATTTGGACTTCATTTTGTTAGAAAAACATGTTTTATTGCATCTGAGTAATTTCCGTTGATGAAAATTATTCTCTTGAAAGAAGGGTAAATAATGCTGTGTGGAGCTTCAGCACCTCTCATGGGAAACCTATCTCTTTTCATTAACTTATGAAAACATAAAGCTAGGAAATGTGGCTCTTGTTTATGTGTGAATTGTTGAATTATTCAGAGTACAGATGTTGACCGTGCCTCTTAAAACCTATCAGCTTATCTCCATTGATTTATATTGATACCCCATCACGCTTTGGTGACTGAAGCACTGAGAAGGGGTTTGAAGTGAACTACTACTCTGTGTTAAAAAAGGAATCAGAAGATTAAAGAGGGAGTAAATCCAGAAGGGAGAGGGTTGAGCAATGCAGTCTGTGAGAGGCTCTGTTGGTGCTCCCGGAGCCCTCTGGCTCCCATAAAAAAAGAAATGGGAGCAGAGAGGACAAATCAGCCTTTAGTGGGATAACGTTTTCACATGAGTTGTAGGTGCATTGTTTTCACATGTTTAGCACTGGTGTCACTGTTTGTACTACTCATCTTGCATTTACTGTTGCATACATCTCATAGTTCTATGCAAGCATAAGGTTGTTTGTGCTGCTCTGAGGATTCCCATTCCTCTATGGAAGGAAACAAATTAGAGATGAAATGATTGTTGAAATGTTTAACAAAGCCATGTGGCAGCAATAATTGTGAGATGGTCTACCCTTGGAAGTGTCCAAGGTCAGGTTGGATGGTGCTTTGATGAACCCTGATCTAATGGAAGGTGTCTCTGCCCATGGCAGGTGATAGATGATCTTTAAGGTCCCTTCCAACCCCAACCATTCTATGATTCTATGTATGTGTCTGGGCCTTGACACTAAACATAACCTGTACACCATGGAAAATATTTGTTTATTCAAAAGCAGGAATTGGCAGAAAGTTACAAGCACCAAAACCCAAGGCTTTGGGTTTTAGATAGGTTAGCTGCTGAGAAGCATTAATGGCAGATGATGATTTTCATTCCTGGACTACTATATTCTTTTAAAGTCAGTCACCGAGACTGACAAGGGAATAATAGTTTCTTCCTTAACAGAAAGTGTGTAAGTTTAGGAGATTATTCTTTATGCAGTGTTGAGCTATTTGGAAAATCATATCTGTTTGATGCTTTAGGTATCATAATTTTGAGTGGATTTTTTTCTTGTGGTGGATGATGATGGTTGCTTCAGTGGACAAATTTAATGTGATATTTGCCTATGCCTTCTGCTCTGTAGAGATCTTGTCTTTTTTTGCTTGACCACAGATGAACAGATATATGATTGTAGCTATCTGTTGAGTTTTGTACTCATGTATGCATGCTTTCAAATAAATCAGTGAACAAGGAATAATGGCCCTTTGAAGCTGTGTTTTCCTTGGCTACTCAACCAGTGTCTGGAATGCAGTTTAAGCCAAATATCTGTAGGGATGTCCCTGAATGCAAAATATGGCATACCCAACATGGACTCTTGCTGTTGTGTCTGCTCATAAGGCTGCCAGATAAACCATCTGCATACTTTTTGCATACTAATGTCTAATTGGCTGGCAGAATTGTGGTTTATTAGCAAGTGCACCATTACATGTTTTTAGAGATTGTTGACTCTTAAAATGCAACAGTGCCTTGCCCAGCACAGATACAAATGTAGGAGCCTCACTAGATTCTGAAATTGAATCTGTGACACTAAAAATTGTTATACAGGGAATAAGAAAGAAAAGAACAAAAAAAAAATGGTCACTAAGGAGCTACATGCTGAAGAGTTTCTCTTGGACTTGATGAACCTGGTGTGCTCACTTGAAGCTCCTGTCATGCTATGTGAGACTTTTTGGAAAAGTCCTTCTATCCCTACCTGTTAAAATGGATGTAGCACTGAAGGTATTTGTCAGTTATCACAGGCATCACAGGAAGGGAGGGCAGGGAGATAGATGGCACCGTTGCATACATTCTGGGAGATCTCCCCTCTGCCAGTGCACTGGCATGACAAGTTAACTGTGAGCTCATTCAAATGAGTTCTATAAACTCACTGCATGTGTAAGGTAATACTGTGTACCTAATGAGTTTTTTAATATAACTTGCATGAATTTCTTCAGGACTCAAGAAATCCCTGGGTATGCAATAACACAAATTGTGTGTCTCAGACACAATCTTTTTTGGGGGGGAGGGGGGCAAAGAAAAAGTAGGTAAGTAACAAAACAAAAGCATCTACTCAGTACTGCTGGCACGGACCAGACCAGCAGTGCAAAGGACAGCATTCCAAGTCTGCAGAAATTGCCAGGTGTAATTCTTGCGAACACAGATGGCATCTTTACAGCACTGACTTCAGCGGGACCTTTGGTGATTGCAACACATCGAGATTTCACTGTTTTTTCTTGCTGTGGCCCACACCCACTTGAAAGTAAAAATATAAACATTCAAATGAACCCACTTGTTTCAACAGCTCTATCCATGTGTTTAACTATAGGTGTGTGCTGAGCTGGGATTGCCTCTCCCATGGCACCCACTGTGCTGCACAGTTTGCCACTGATCTGCATAAAATATTCTTGTTTACAGGCTTATGGAATGTCAGTGCAGATGTTCAAATGACTGTTCAGTTGAAATAATTTCGTCTAAAGCCAAAAAGAGCTGTTACTAACAATAATATGAATGAGCCCACAATTCACTTCTGAGGCTGAATTTTATTGGGATGGACTTTGAAGACTGTCTGATCTTCATGAAAGAGTTATCCTAGTTTAAATCTATTGAGAAAGTTTATTTAGTCAAATATGTTCCATCCACTGTGTGGATACTACAAATAAAAGGAAGGGCTTTCGTAGCAGATTTTGTAGTGTAATCAAACCAGTTTTTAAACTCAAGGAAACAAGACAGGTTGGCCTGATGGTTGGGGAGCTACCCTGAAACCGGATGCCGTTGAATTTAATTCCCTGCTCTACTCTCTGGCTTCCTATAGCAATCTGAGGTATGCTTCAAATCTGGCTATTTAACTTTTACCCAAGATGAGGACTGCATTGCTGTGGCTCCTCTGGAACTAGAAACAAACTCCATTTACCCTCAGCATTGTTGGTGCTTATGCTTATTTTTTTCAGAATGGGGATAACAGCACTTCCTAGCTCTCAGGGATCTCGTAAGGGAACATGGATTACCAGTAGCAAGTAGCTCTGATATTACAAAAACAATTACCATACAAATTTTGAAGACAGTAAGATTCATGCATTCAGCTCAGATGAACAAAACCACTGTGTGGTAAGAAGAGCTCTGAGTTAAGGAAAAGGCCTGATGGACAGTCTTTACTGTTGCTCTTTCTTTCCATTTAACTGTTTCAGGGGGAAAACTGCCCAGTCTTCGTCTATCAGAAGTTTTGTTTTTCACATTTTACTCTCGTGAGCTCTTACAATCCTAGTCATCTGTTCATGCACAATTCAGGCCCTGATGAATGAATTGTTTGAGCATGATGGTGGAGTTACAGAAAAGTCAAGACTCAGACCAATGTTCAGGGGAGCTTTTGTTTCCAAACCTGTTGGACATATTTCTGTAAGAAAGAGCAGAATCTCTACCAACTTGGTATTGCTAATGTACTACATAAAATCTAAATTACTCTAGGAAATATGAAGAAGAAATATAGGGGGAAATTATTAAGTGTAAGCAAATTGAAAGAGCTGGGATGATGTTTATCTTCATAATGGGAAAGTTTTGATTTGTTTCCAGCTTACTTATGAGATTTTTTTGTGATTTTATTATCACATGCATTCAGCACCTCAAAAAAAAAATGGAGATAAGGGGTTCAACAGAGCTCCTCTATGGTCATTAGCACTAGGTCTTATTTGTTTGTCTGCAGAAAAGGAAGTCTGTCAAGAGTTGTTTAATCAAAGGACAAAACCCCAAGTTTATCTGTTAATCCATATTATCTCACTCTGTGCATACTGCCAATAGGAAGGGAGGCTGTGTCAGCTATAGAATAAAGAGTTGTGTTGGTAAAGGAAATTCCTAATTATCCTCTCTGTTATGCTTTGAGATTCTGTTTCTGAGGTGAACTCCAGAGAGATTTCTTGGAATTTTATGGGCTCTTGGAATAGAGCAAACTGATGGCTTGAGATTTCCACCACTTGGATGAGAACATATGGGTCTGTATGTCAAATGAAAGACCTGTTTCTTATCTGCTATGCTGGAGAGGATTTCTTGCCTTGGGAAAATGAGGTACTTTCTATCCAGTTCTGTTAAAATAATGGGATTCCTAATCTTGCCTGTTGGTACCAGCCAAGAGAATGCCAGGAAACTTGTAATGTTCTTAGAGGCACAAACTTTTTGCTTTGAATTTCCTGTAGAAATTATTTTAAAAAACACCCTCCCTGTGATTTAAGAGTCTGAACATTTAATTTTGTGTAACAGGTTGGGTATTGTGAAATTGATGATTAAAAAAAAACCTTGCTGTTTTTGAGGTGCAGTTATTTTTTCAGTATTTCTATTAAACTAGGGCTCCTATATAACTACGAATGTTATAAAGAGTGAATAATTTCAGAGCAGCATTTTTCAGCTGTTTTCTTTACTCTGAAATATGGTTCTTCTACATCTTGAAGGCCTGTGTCCAGCTTGTGAAAATATATGAATTTTGATAAACCATGTCTGTCATTGTTCCATACACTGTACTTCCATCCAATCAATGAGAGAACTTAAAAAGCTTGGAATGGGATATTGCCAAGGATATGGTTCCAAGATATACAATAAAGTGCAAATTTTTTTTTGTATAACCAAAAAAATGCCTTTTTCTCACAGTCTCACAGTTGCATTAATCTTTATATTCATATGTAAATGATCAAGAAATGTGTGTTGTGAAATATTGGAGTGATAGGAATTTCTGGTTTTTTGGTTCGTGTTTTTTTTTCTTTTTAAATGTACATTTTTTCTTTAAGGACAAAAAACCCTTTCTGAAGAGGCTTTTAGCACTTCATCTTTCCCACACTCTATTCTTTCCTTTTGCTCCTGGGATGCTGACAGGAAAAAACTGAACTATAAAATGCATTTTCACTTTGAATTTCATTGTTTAGTGGAGTTATAGTGCTACGTGTTCCAGTTTTGGAAGCTTTTCCTGTCTGCATCTAAGTCTAAGCATACATGTGCCCTAATACTGCTGTGTTGCAATGCTCTTAGCTGTCTTGCTGAATTACAGTCAGAATGCTCAGAAATGAACCCTTGAATATATGTAACCCACCCCTAGACCCTTCTCCCCCAAAGCTTGGCCCACTTCTTTCAGTGAATATTTTGAATAATCTTGAGCAAATTGTGTAAACTACATGAGAAATGAAAAATGACAGTGACTTCAAATCTACAAGTCTTCAATGTTTTGATGTCCCTAAAGAGGTACAAGTTTGTTAGCTACCCGTTATTTAGAGGAATACTTAAATGGCAAGAACAGGATGCTGATGATTAGATCAATAGAAGCCTGGATTAACTTACTTCCCTGCAACCCATAAAACTTTTATAAAATTAAGTAATTTGCTTCTGCTAGTGTGGTATCTGGCTATGGCTGGAAAAAAGAAGTCAAGAAAAAGTACAAACTGTGATGTTTGCATTTAAATTTTCTGCAGAAGCATCTTGAACACATGTATATGGCAGTGTCTGTCTCTCCAGCTATGAGCATAGATGAGGGGGCATATCACTAATGTGAGTTCAAAGCTGAGCAACCTCTATTTTTGCTGCTTGGTGACCTGGACTAGAGAGTGTGTCAGTTTTTCAAAATGTATGAAGAATATCTAGCATGAAAAACAATGAAAAATGCAAACAGAGAACATTCAGAATTCTTCTCAAAAGCTGTGAAGCCTTGTGTGGGCACCTTTAAAGGGTTGGGGAGTGATGAGAGATGAGGATCTGTCAGTAGCTTTCCCCAGTTCCATAGAGAGCTGCCTGGGACTGTCAGCCTCTCATCCTCACAGGAGCTGCCCCACAGGTATGTCCATGTCCCCATCTGACCCTGACCCACTGATGGGACTTCCTGGCCTGACCATGGCTGGCCCCATGGCTACGGACTGGCCTGTGACAGTGAGGTCTGGGCTGAGCCCATTACAGCCCTATCCAGTTCCCTTGGGTTCGTAGTGGGTCTGCTCTTGCACATCCTGATGGGGATGTGACTGGGATCTACAGTTTCTTTCTTGAATGATCTGTCCTGTGCTCCCTGGATAAGGAGCTTTTTCAACACATGGTTATTCTGGTGTAAGAGGTTGAAATTGCTCATGGTAATTTCTCCTTTTGAAAGGAGATTTTTGACATTGTTTAACATTTAGCATTTGTTCCCTGATTAAATGAGATTGTGTTACAAAATGCAGGTGTGTGCATACGAGTGTGTTCTCTGGTGCTCATGCCAAAATCCTTGGTGGTAAGTTGTACGAGTTACTTGTGGCTAGACTGGCCACTGAGTCAATTTAGGAGCCCTCCAAACCAAGGGGCTCAGGAACTGGCAGACCTATACTGATTTGCTTCAATTCCTTTACAGAGCTCAGAATGGGAAATATTGAGGTACTCTCAGATGATTTTTTGATTTTTGGTTTTAGTTGATTTTTTGTTTTAGTTATTGGTAAGGCTCAGACGAGTGATGTACTGGGTTTACAAAGTAGATTGCTATTCCACTTCCCCAAGAGAAAAATCATATTTCCATTGGTTGTATTGTGTAATTTAGGGGGATTCCAGCTATAACAAAGAGAGCAGAGATGATCTGAGCTCCAGGAGCAAAAAAACCTACTTTTCTGAAGGCATCAACTGTGAGCTGCCTTATAGTCAACAGGGAGAGAAAAGCATTCTTGGCAGGCAGAAAGGGAGAAGACAGCCAGCAAGAGAGGAAAGAAAAGAGGGACATCTTTCCAGTATTATTGAAGTCCAAATTTCTCTCCCATCCTACCAGGCTGTTGTTAATTAATAATTTTTTGGGAAATATTGCATTCCCGTAGGCCCTGTGTCAGTGTCATCCTTGTCCCTTCTTTTCTAATAGCTACCTATGACAGGTTTTGTTTTCCCTTTAATTCATAGATGAGAAAGCTGCAACCTGAAACAGTAAATCTTTCTCTTTTCCTCTGCACTACTGTTGCTCAGCTGTATGAGGCTGCTTTCCTCCTAATGGGCCTTGCTGATGGCATTTGTCATCCCCAAGGAAGAGCTGCCCAGCCCTGTGCCTCTTAACAGATTTTGGGGAAAAAATAAACTTCAATAAAAAGCTCAGGAAGGAGCAGCTGCAGCAGGCTGATAGCCAGCTGTGATAAAAGATCAAACACAGCTGAACAAATGCAAGCATCCAAGCAGTGTGGAAGCAGCAGATCATGGCAAGTCATGTACAGTAGCAGAGACTCCTTCTGTTCTGAAAGTTTTCTGTATCTTGACACTAGTCTTTAATTCTTGTCCCAAAACTGTTAAGTTTCAGGTCTGTAATTTTCTATAACAAACATGAGCTTTTCAGAGCTGATTCCAAGGAACAGAAAGGTAAAATTATTATGTCAGGAGGCAGCTCTAGAATCATATGGAGGAAAAATCAAACCAACAAGCAGAGAACCTCCAAGCTGATTGTTCCAGCAAAAACCAGCTCTAAGTTGTGCCAAAGTTTAGTGTAGAGTCCTAAATCTCAAGTATACCTTGAGATCTCCTTGCTTCCTCTGCTTGGAACATGGCCACTGCATTTGCTTTGAAAGCTTTCCTTTCCTTTCAAAACTGTTTGCAAAAAGTCACCATATGGAATGACAGCATTTATAAAGTGTTATGGAAATGGAAACTGTAGTGCTGTTTTGCCTTCACAATGCTTGTCTTTCCTTTTTATTCCCACAGAAATACTAAAAGCCAAAAATTCAAAACAGGACTCCCTATTGTAAGATAATGTATACAATTTCTAGTGGTATGCTATCTGTGTTTTCCCTCAAATATCTCAAACAGCTGTTTAAAGACTGGCCTGCAAGCTTAGACCTGTGGATGTAATCACACTGTTCCTGGCTGCATGGTTTCTTAGAAGCTGGAGCCCAGGCTTAATCTATGTCTCTAGAGTCTTTTGGCCAAGTGCATGTTTTTGACGTGGTTTTTCTTTACCAGATATGTGATAATTGATTAGTATTTTATTTATTTATTGAAATTTTTAAGGTGTGAACACAATTTTGTTATAATAATTTCATTCCACATTAACACAGCTTCTGAATGAATGAACTGGAGCTTCAAGCCAAAGCCAACATGAAACCTGAAGCCTCCAGAAGAGCAGACAGCAGTACAGTTTGACACTTAATGGTGGGAAGGAGTACTATAGCTGGTTCCACAATGCTTTTTTCCCCCCCATTTTTTCTACTTATTTCTATATGATCAGGTCAGAGGAGGGTTGAGACACAGGTTAAGAACATTGTCTTTTGATAATTTAATTGCCTAGCATGCTCTCAGGCATGATTTTGTTCACTGGCAACTAGCATGTACCTTGATAGTGCTGTGGTACAGTTCAGGCACAGCATAGCCCAGGATTATTCCTGATAAACAGTTTGGACAGGGACACTCTTTTGTGGGAGAAAAGAGAAACAGATGAGGCATGGGAGAGGGATGCAAACCATGGTATAAAATCTGAGTCAGAAAATGCAATTTCTGTTGTAGCCTTTAATTATCAGGTTTATGTAAAAGCATCTTATTGGCTTTAGTGAGGGATGGATCCGACTCTTAATTGTGTCTTTGCTTAAAGAGACTTCATCATTATTTGCAAACACTTCCCTTTACTTTCTTCTCTTCTTTTTTAGAGTTGTAGTTTCTTTCCATGACCTCCTTTCCTGAACTGTTATGCAGCATTTTCCTTCATGTCCTTGACTGTAACTGCATCACTAAACATCAATAAGCTGGTTTACAAAATTTGCCAGGACCTTCAGTGCGGGCTGGTCCCCTTCTCAACAGCCATGGTAAACTGTTAACATCAACGACAGTTTATTGGTCAAGACTTGCCAAAAAGGAAACTGGACTGTTTCTTAAAGCCAGTTTAACCACAGAGACCAAGAAGTTTCACCATCTCTTGACTTAGGATGTGATGGTCAGTTTCTGTTGACATCATTGGAAAGATTCTTCTTTTTGAAAGAACCACTGAATCGGACCATTACTCAGAAGGAAAGGTCGCAGTTATTAAGTCACCCACACCTCTTATGATTTCTTTGGAAATCTGAACTATCAGACCTTCTGAAAACAGATCATGTCTTAAGATGATGGACAGACACAGTGTAACTCAGTGACTGGTTGTTTGGTACACCCGTCATCTGCTGCTGGTGTTGCTAAATTCTAGACTGTATTGATGAATTCATGACAGAGCCGTACTGTTTGGACTTGGGGCACTATGCAGATGTAATTTGGAGATAGTTATAAAATCACTATTTTTTTTCCAAAGATGAAATTTCTTCTGAGGTGGCAACTGTAATCTGCTGCCCACCTACCTTTCTAGCAACTAGTTTTCAAGTGCTAATCTGTTTTGCTGGATGCCATTCAAGCACGACAGTTGTGGTGAGAACTGAGTCAGAATCTCTGGTGGTTCTGAAATTTGTCATCAGATGTGTCAGAGCTATACCACAATATCCCTCCCTTCTCAGAATAAGCTTCTGATGGTCTCTATCAGGGTCATGTCCCTGTTTGAATCTCAGCAGTCAGGCCTCCACACCATATTTATGTAACTTTAGATCTCATGCTAGATTTCCATTATTTTCCCACAAGTATAGCGGGAGGAAGGAATGAGATACTAAGAACTCTTTTGTTGAAATGTTTTGTGTTTTAGTTGTGTGAAATTCCATCAGATTTACTGAGATATAGCAAAGGCAATTGGTGAAAACTATTAAAATGCAAAGATAAAGACAAACTGTATGAGGTACTGAGCAGCAGGGTCAATGGCAGAGCTCTGTTTTTCCAACCAGTTTAATTAGAAAACATAAACTACCATGGCTCACTCACTTCACCGCAAAGCCTTTGCTATAAAATCAGACAGCCTAGGCTTCTCAGAAGCAGAATTCTCCCTTTTACCAGCACTGTGTGAAATAAAAGACCATAACAGAACAGATTTTTACTGAAGAAGGAAGAAAGAAGAAATGCTACAATGCTATTTGGAAAGCCTGACTAACCTGTGCACTACCCTTTTCCACTCAGCTAGAATGTGCTGTCCTCCTCTAAGGGCTGTGATGTTGTGCTGGAATAGTCAGTTGTTACTCTTTGTGCCGAAATGAGCCCCACTTGGAGTCTGTTGGCTACCACAGAGGATTTTGATAGGTAAGAAGGGATGAGAGTTTCTGGACCTCTACATCTCCCTCTGGACAAGAGTCATTGTCCTCCACTGGGGAAAAAGGACCCCGTGAGTTATTCATGAACTGACGTTGCATAGGAAGAGATGAAGAGATACTCTTGCTTGCACAGCTCTTTTTACTGGGCTGTGCTGGCCCTCAGCATACAGTGTATTTAGTGGGTTTCAACTCCTTTGGATGAAGTGGAATAGTAAGTGGGATCTGCAGAGTCTGTCACAGAAAGGATGCTCCCTAAACAGGTTTCCTTTTTCCTTAACAAAAAACCCCTTTCTTTTTCACAACTTTGATCAAGTTGGCACCTACCCTTTGGGCATTCAGTGTATTTGGGTTTCCAGTGGTTGCCTTTATATTTTTATTAAATTCACAGCTCCATCCTTTCCTTCAAACTTTAAGGAACCAGGATCTCCTCCTAAGGCAGTGATTGCAGGGGGTTTTGAACTTGAAAAGGCAAAGATCCGTGATGAATCACTCCAGTCTTACAGTCTTTAGAAAATGAGACATCAGTGGGAGCTTTTGATTTTGGCAAGTTTGCAAAATTAGACACTTTTTCATCAGTAACCCAGCTGTTACCATTAATCTGACTGCTCTGGGATGTTCTGTCCACCAGTCCCTGCTATCTGAGAACCAGGATTGAGGATTTTTTTATAGCAAAAACTCTCCCATGAGAGAGAACATGAGAGAAAATCTCTATGTCATGAGAACATTTTGCAATTGTAATTGAAATTAATGAAAGAACAGAATTTCTTTTGAGCATGCTTTTACATTGGATGGAGGGTATCCTCACTGTATTGCCTTAATTCAGTTTACCAGTGACAAACAAAGTCAGGCTCTTTATTTTAAAGTATATATCTGAATTTGTTTAGTGGAGTGTTCTGTTATTTTGATAGTACCTTCACCAGCTTTTAAAACTAGATAAGTATTTCTGTACAATGACAAATTATAGCAGTGTAATAGTAATTTAAGCATCTACAA
Organism: Corapipo altera; assembly: GCF_003945725.1. Taxonomy (NCBI): domain Eukaryota; kingdom Metazoa; phylum Chordata; class Aves; order Passeriformes; family Pipridae; genus Corapipo; species Corapipo altera. The sequence continues at coordinate 10,601,634 of NW_020884890.1, read as the reverse complement.
CTTCCTTGCTACAACAGGCGTCCAGTAGGAAGAAGATTGTTAAAAAATCCTATGGAGATTGTTACTGGTAGGTATTTGGAATCAGGTGGAATCCATTTTATTGCCAGACTTTGTTTAGCAGTAGCAACTAAAATCAAAAGAATCCAGACGTGGCTGTTGAAGGTGTCCCAGTGGAAGAGTGGTGGGATGGATGCTTGATGCAATGGATATGGGAAAATCCATGGCAATTAATTTGAATTAGATCTAAGTTGCTTTTTCCCCTGTACAATAATTCAAAGAGCTCCTTTCTCCTTTTATTTTGTTAGTGATACTAGTAACAAGAAACAATATGCAGGACACATATGAACTAGAGAATATGTGTGTATACAGAAACACAAATACACAAGTTGAAGTGACATATTACTTATCAACTCAATGGCAAATGTAGGTCAATGTCCAAAAGCCTTGATCTGTAAGTTGCCCCAAGAGAATATTCTGTTCTGAATCACCAGCAAGGCCTTTTGCTTCAGCAGGGTTTGTCAGTTCTCTCAGCTGTTACTCCATGTCAGGTCTTGATCATCTGCTTGTAATAACAGGGGTGGAAGTGCCAGAAGGAACAGATTAACTCCTCAGAAGCAAGTGTTCTATTTTTATGTTTGCAATAAAGGGAAAGAAAGAGAAAATGCAGCAAAACTGTTATACAGTATCAGAAAAACTTTTCCTGAATAGAATGTTTTTATGATCAGTCAGCAGATTGCTGAGGCTTTGATATTAGTTTAGTGACTGTATAACAAATTACAGTAATAATATAAGACTCAGTTCACTTTCATCATCTTATGCTTATTTTAATGGCAAATAAAGACCTTGTAGTTTTTGGGGAGATTGTTTGTTTGTTTGTTTTTGGTTGTTTGTTTTTCCTTGTTTTGAGTTTGCTTTTTTCAGTGAAGATTCATATTCCCTTTTTCTGGCATGTAGAAGACTGTAACTTAAGTCAACAACAAAGGGCCTCACAAAGACCTTATTATCTTCTTCTGATTTATTGGTGTGACTTTACCCTCTCTCTACACAAATAAGTCTCTTAAATCTCTGCAGGCTATTGTGTTTAGACTATTCTAGGGCAACAGCTTAGTTAATTTAACATGTAGCTAACCTAAATTTTACAATAAAAAAACCTTTTAGGATTCTTTTCTTATTACCCAGTGTAATTTTTGGGCTCTGTGAATGTGTGTAATAGTCTCAACTAATCAATTCAAAAAGTGAAGGTTGTGCATGAGGTCCAGTGAATTTCCTGTTGTTCAATTCATGCCAAAGCAAGTTAGTTGAAAAACTTCCATGGTACCCAGCAGAATTAGATTACAGATATGGGAAGAAAAATTGAACACGACCCGACTATGTGCACTTGCAGCCCAGAAAGTCAAACTATTTCTGAACTGCATAAAGAGAATCATCCCCAGCAGGATGAGAGGGGTGATTTTCCAACCCCTACTCTACTCTTGTGAGGTGCCACATGAAGCACTGCATCCAGGTCTGCTGCCCAGTACAAGACAGAGCAAATCCAAAGGAGGGCCACAAAGATGGTCAGAAGGTTGGAGCACCTGAGAGAGTTTGGGTTGTTAAACTTGGACAAGAGAAGGGCCTGGGGAGGCCTTATGGCATCCTTTCAGTTCCTAGAGGGAGCTTACAAGAAAAACAGAGACTTTTTATAAGGGCCTGTAGTGACAGCACAAGGGATGACAGTTTTAAACTGAAGGAGGGTAGGTTTAGATTTGATACAAGGAAGATTCTTCTACAGTGAGGCACTAGCACAGGTTGCCCAGAGAAGTTGTGCATGCCCCATCACTGGAATGTTTAAGGTCTTGTTGGACATGACTTTGAGAAATCTGACCTAGTGAATGATGTCCCTGCCATGGCAGAGAGGTTGCACTAGCTGATATCTAATGGTCTCTTCCAACCCAAACCATTCTGTGATTCCAAGTTTTTCAAGTTCATGTTGTGGAAGTACAAGAAAGTGAAGTAAGTGACTGGGGTTTTTTTTGTGATCTCCACATTCTGCTCACACCTCAAAAAGCATTGATGTTTGAACAGTTGGAGAGCATCCATCTTCTTTTGCAAGACTGCATTTCATCTGTAACATCTGGTGTAAATAACTAAATTCCTTTTAGATGCTGAATTCTTGTTATTTTGAAATACTTTGCATATTTTCCAATTCTGTGTTATTTTCCTTGCTTGTGGCTTATGTTTGACTGCGGTTAATGAATATTGTGTGTTTGGGATAGAAGCACTCTCCTGTTTCACCTGAATGGAAATTACTCCTAGGTGTGTGCCTTTTCAACACAAGGTAATTTATAACTAAACAGCCTATTTACATAAAGTCTCTTATTAACAGTTTTCTTATTTTTCTTTAATTATAAAACCGTGGAGAACACCTCCAGATATATTTAAATAGCTTTAAATATTTAGGTGGATGGATGAGAGCTGCTCTGCTCCCTCCTGAGCCCAGGCGTTGTCCACCCTGCAACTGTCTGGGGCAGTTTTCCAGTTTCAAGCCCTGTTCCTTATATTTGTGTGCTCACAGGCTTTACTGCCTTGTTTGTTCAGTGGAACAGAGAATCCTATGATACATACAAATATTTGCACTCTGTTAGAAGTTTGCAACATGAGGAGAATTTAGGGTGAGGGCATTGGGATGCATTCTCAGCAGGTGAAAACTGGCAGGTCTTAGATGAAGGGAAAGGTGTTTAGCTCTGCAGCAGCTGTGGATTTGCCACTGTATGTCCACTAGGATATTGAACACTCAATAAAATCTTTGAGTAAAAATGAGGGCAAGGTTTTAGGGAGAGCTATCATCTTATCTCTCTGTTACTAGTGATAGATTTGGGGAAAACATGAATTTGTAGGACACATTCAGAGAAATGTTTTTGTGCTTGAAAACTTATCTATTATGCAGTTGCTACAATGAGTCCAGTAAAAGACTACTTCTTCTTTAGAGAACCTGCTTGCTCTTTATGTGGTAAAGCAAGTCAAGCAATGTTTGCGCTAAAAAAATTGCACTGAGCACCAAAGGTGAATTATCACATGCATTTCCTGCTTTCATTTTGTATGTGAAAACAAACTTGCAGGCAATATTATCCCTAAGTTGAATGAAATGTAAACTGACAGGTGCAGATCAGGACTGTATAATTTGATGCTCACTGGAGAATTCTTTTCACATGAATTTGTATGAAAACAGGTTTGGGAGCCTCAGTTAAGATTTATAATCAAGAATGAATTGCAAGTGATATTTGCTCAGTTAGACAGAAATCATATTATTGGTTGTCTGGCAAAGGTTGTTTGCCTTGGTTAAGTGAAGTGTGTAGGGTAAATTACTGGTTGCACAGTGCACAAAAATAGTCAGCATTTGGATCCATAATCAATGTTTCCACTTCTGTTTTAGTTTGATCTGATATTGAGCACGTGCTGTCAATGATTATTGGTTGCCCAGCAGACAGAAGTACATCAGATCAGTAGGCTGAGGATTGTATATTGGTTTTTTTCGAAGTGTTATTGAGAACAACTTTCACCTTCTTTGACAGCTTTTTAGGTCTTTGATGTTCCAGTTGGTGTTGAATGGTAGTGATGAGCCAGGATTCTTCTGCCTCCAACAATAAGCTGAGCATACTTGGAGAAAATGAAAAAGTATCAACTGCTGGGCTCAGCTGTGCCCTGCATTGGGTTCACTGGAGCTGCCTGGAACCCTCTGCAACCCCCACTGCCAGCTCCTCACCACTTATACCCAGTGCATCTTCCTGCCTTCCTTGTTTTTAGATTGTGATTATTTTTTTTCAAGGTCTGTTTTACAGAAATATTTATCTGTACAGAATGTGTACTAAACAAACTTCTCCCCCCAGCAGGGGACATTAATTTAGTAACAGTTCATATCCTGTCTATTTAGGTTCTGTTTAGGGCTTTGAGACCTACCCCCCCTTTGAGAATTCAAAAGCAATTTTTATCTTTCCTAACATGCCTGAAGTATAAATTTTGTCAAAAGCATCAAGAAGTGGAGGTCAACATGGCTAGAGTTTGTCTGTCACTTTGCCTTTCTTAGTAGAGGGAGCTGCTCCCTACTCTTCTCCAGCACTCCAGAAAAATTATCTGCAGTTTGCCAGGTAGTTCTGGGATGTGCAGTGAGGACCAGGGTTGTGCCAGGGCAGATCTGCTGTCCTTCAGCACAACAAGTGCCAGAATTTGGTTTATATGCTGTGTTTTCAGCAGATGGAAGAATAGATTTGAAAGGGCTACGGCTGCAAACAAAAATTAAAACCAGTGTTTTCAAACATGGCCCTTGCATGCCCATGTGCTTACGGCAGATTTTTGGAAGCATTCCACATTTCATGCTCTCCAAGGGGAGAAATACTTACTGAATGAAACCACTATTTTTTAGCAGTTTTGTTCTGTAGCAGAAGTTGTAGCTTTTGTGCCTGTATTTGTAAAGGCTGGAGTATAGGTCTGTCTGCACTAAATGTCCCACGTAGAAGTTAGAGCCAGAGAAGGGTCCTAAACAAGGGACCGTCCTTGATTCACATACCTTCACAGCAAGGAGTTTGGAATCCAGACATCTACCAGATTTGTAACAGCAACAAATCTAAAAACTTGTAAAAGCATTTAATCCTTTCAAACTCAAATTTGACCTAGGTTTGAACAAGATAGGAAGACATGTTAGTAAACTTATATAAATGTGAGATGCAAAGGAAAAGTGTATGTGAACTGCAGGCTTTTCTGCATGATTTTCTGACAGGCTGAAGCTGTTGCTAAGAACACAACAGGAATTTAAAGCCAACTCAAGGATCATATTACAACCTGAAATTCTTATTATTAATGCAATAGTAGATGTTAGTTTAGAAAACTAACTTATCAAATGAAAATATCTGCAAAAACATCCTCAGGTTACTGAAATGGAAGTTTCTTTCCCAGATAAGTTTGATTTGGTTCACAGTAAATATAAATGTTAATCAGTACACTAAAAGATATCTACTTGGAAGATTTGTTTTTACTTTGTAACTGAACCTTTTCATAAAATAAGAAAAAAGGGAACAGGAGGAAGGATCTCTAAGCAAGGAATTTGAAGATCATTCTAACACAAAATCTGCATGGTTTTACATAACCTGCAGCATCTGAATATCTTCCAGAACTTGTAGCTGCTTTTTATTTTAAATATTTTTCTCACATTCTATTATATAACTGCCTTTTATATCCTTCTTTTTTAGGATCAGTGTGCAGTAAATACAAATCCAATACGTGTTCTATTTAGTTGTGTAACGTCAGTTAAGAGGCTGTCCAAGGTGGAAGTTGAGACTCTGGCCCTGGCAACAGTTTTCTGCTGAGCTCTAAATGCAACATCATGGCAAAGGCGATAATAGTGATCTTGGTTTTCGGTACATAGGTAATTTCTCAATCAGGTAACTTAAGCCAATCTCTTGATTGCTTTGCATATTAGGACCTGATCTTAAACTAAACTTTGATTCCTGTTAAGGAGTTGTGGAGAGAAGAGCCCTGGGAAATTGCATCCAGATTGACTTGAGCTTTCCAGATGACCTGGTTCATTTCTACTCTAAATCTTTTAAAAGCCCTTTTTTCAGTAAGCTAATGAAATCTGTTTCTGGAGGTATTCTGGGCATACACTACTAGAATTTAATCCAGACTCATATATGCACATTAATGGTGGATACCCTTCATCTGAAGTTCTGCCTACTGCTTTCTAGTGACTTCAGTTTGACATCTGAGAACAAAGCATACAGAGAGTCTTTTGTTTCCCCATTGTCATGTAATGGATGGCAGGTAAGCTTTCAGTGTAGCATATATTACTATGGGGGAAATCTTGTATTTAAAGATCATGGGTCAGTAGGGGATCTTGGTGATATCCTCTTTCTGAAAAAGCTATTGTATCAGTTTATCTTATAAATCTTATTTATAAACTATCTGTGCACTATGGAAACAACCCTCAGAACTGCTGTGCTCCAGACACTGCTCATTCTTCCTATAACCCACAGTGAACATACTTTTAGGAAGGTTCAGAAAAATGGTGTTTTAATTTTTCTATTTGTCCTGTAATGTTAGTGTAACTACTCCTAACATTTTTGCAATTGTAGCTGGAATAACAATCCTTCTCTTCTTTCACCTACCCTACCAACTACCCAAAGTCACACAAGCTCGTCAAGTGTCTGTGATTCTCATCACAGTCATTGAAAACACAACTGTATGCAATTTGTCTAGCAAGGTCACCAAATTAATTTGGTACCATAATCAAAGCTTTTATGACTGTCCTTATAATATACAGCACTGCTTTTATCAGTTTTACACTCTTTTTGAAAGAAAAGACCTTCCAACTGAAAAAATTTTCATCCACATGAATATATCTGAATCTAAGAGAGCACTCCTCTTATTTTTTCTTGTACAGTAGACCAACATGTGCTACAACTTCTGGGAAGCCTTTATCACATGAGGCTTCACTAACCAGATGCATTTGCAATCTCAGAGTCAAATTTCCCGCTTGTGAAAATGGGTAAAGGTTTATTTAAATCAGTAGAGAAACACCTAATTGCACCATTTCATTATCTAATTGTGAGGACCTGACAGAATCAGCATTTCACTTGTCTTAAATACTAGCTGGATTCCTTAGTCACATATGAAGCCTTCCTTCCTGCAGGTTGTTATTTCAGCAATTTTGTTTTATCAGTTGTTTTATTTCTGGTACTACTTCCAGAAAAAATGTAAGAAAGATATTAAACCAGTAGAACTGCATCAGCCAAATTAAGTGCACGAGCAAATGCAAAGACCATAATGACCTTTAAATGATTCCTCATAGTGAGAAACTGAACTACCATCCTTGATAAATACAAGTTTTCATCATTTGTTGTTTTAGAAGTAATAAATGGAGTAAAAATGAGACAGAAAGTAAGGTTCAACAATATTTCTCCAGAAAATTGAAACAAAACCTCACAGTACCTGGAATAATAACATGTCTGGCCCTGAAAAGGGAAATAAGAGACTATCCAAATGCAGATAGTTTTCAATAAAGTATGGCATTATTCGTCATCTCAAAGGAATAATCTAGTACTTGATTTCTCAACATTTACTTTTCTTGGCTTGTTATGTCTATTGGTATCAGGAGTTTTCATAGCGATACGTATGTGCAAAACCTGCACTGCAGGATGCTGTTCCTTCTGGGGCAGACCATTAATATCCTTAATGGAGGTAAATGAATTTATTTTAGGGAAAATTCTAACACAGCAGAATTTCTTGATGAAGATTCTGTTCCTTTATAAGTGCAGATGCTTACTTGCAGCTGAAAGACAACAAATATTCATTATTTTAAAAATCCTGCTGATGTTTTTTTGCCTGCAGTAGCTGAACATGATAGAAATAATAAATTGAACATAAAAATTCTGTGAAGTTATCTTGATGTTTAGAAGAATGAAGAATCTGAATGTTTAGCTTTGAGCAAGACACCAAAAACATTGAAAACATAAATGTTATACTCAACATCACAAACACAGTGGCAAAATCTTAAATCAAGACCTAATCTGGGTTAATTGTCTGTGCTGAAACTCCACTACTCTCTCTTAGAGAGTAGACAGAAAAGGTTTGTAAACTTCCTGGATATTCAAAATGAGCCCCAAGTTGCCAAGTTCACATCCCCAGAAATGTTCATGTTTGAGTCTTCTGCCTTGCAACATGAAGAAAGAATGAATTGCTATCTGTATGAACAGAAATTCAGGGTCTGTCTGTTCCTCTGCTGGACTATAAATGGCAATTACTTTTCTGTGATCCATATTTAAGTGCCCTACTGACAAGTAAAAGGATGCACAAGTAGTGAAGTTTATTGCCAGTTACAAATGAGCAGCTACAGAGAAATTATTTATTACACCCTGTCACAGCTCAAACACAGAGTTAATTCAGTTCAGATGCCGAACAAATGGTTTGAATTTTGTTCCAAAGGATTATGTTAGTGACACAACTGCTGCCTCTGCAGGAGTGCATATTGCTTGAGCAAAAGGCTAAGTTCAGACTGATGGGGTTTTGCCTTTTTTGATCCAGTTCATTAGCAAGGGACCTAGGCAAGGGAATCCCACATGGCTGGTCATAGAATCAGAGAACCATAGAATATCCTGAGTTAGAAGGGACCCATAAGGATCATCAAGTCCAACTCCTGGCCTTGCACAGGACACCCCATGAATCACACCATGTCCCTAAGAGCATTGTCCAAATGCTTCGTGAACTGAAACAGGCTTGGTGCTGTGACCACTTCCCCGGAGAGCCTGTTCCAGTGCCCAGTCACCCTCTGGGTGAAAAATGTTTTCTTATTATCCAACCTAAACCTCCTCTGTTTCAGTTTCATGCCATTTTCCCCAGTCCTGCTACTAGCCGTGAAAATGAAGACATCAGTACCTGCCCCTCCACTTCCCCTCACGAGGACGTGGTAGACTGCAATGAGGTCTCCCCTCAGTCTCTTCTTCTCCAGGCTGAACAGACCAAGTGACCTCAGCTGCTTCTCATACAGCTGCCTCTCAAGGCCCTTCATCATCCTCATGGCTCTGCTTTGAATGCTCTTCAATAGCTTAATATCTTTTTTTATATTCTGGCACCTTAAACTGCACAATACTCAAGGTGAGGCTGCACCAGTGCAGAGTAGAGCAGGTGACATTGCTTGTATCCTCTAACTACCAAAACTCGAAAGATAAGGAGGCAATAGCTCTTGTTCAGTATTATGTGCAGTGCTATTTATCCTAGAGAACTTTGGTATTGTCATCCTGGGTTAAAATCGTCATCAAGACATATTTTAAGTTATTGCCATAATGTCCGTTGACTTTGAAATACTCAAAAGGATTTATGGTGGTAATACACTGCTGTCAAATCTTCGTTCAAGTCTAGTTTTCACAATAATCAGGTATATAATCAGGCTGTATATTATAAAACCAGTAGAGGAATATACTGTTGCCAAAAGCAGCAGCTTTACAGATTTTTGGAAATAAATCTTTTCCTTACACTCCCACATGATCAAATTAGACTGCAGAATTAATTTTAAAAATAGCACGATGAAAATTTTTGTTGGACAAAGCATATTAGAGTGAGAGAAATGGAAACTAGGAAAACAAATGGAGAGGAATCAGACCAGAAAACTTTCTCAGCATCTTCTAGATTGGACAAGTTCATTCTATGACATTCAGGGCAGAGCTGTGATGAGAGAGATAAAAATGGAGAAATTGTAGCTGTGACAAATGTTCTCCTGACAGAGCCAGGATTTCACTTGGCATAACCAAAACTTTTTCATCCAATAGGGTCATGGAAAGCATCTCTCATGCTGAAAAAAGAAATTACCTTCCATAGTATGTCTCCCTTTTGAGTAGTGGCCTATGAAATATCTTATGCTACCTCAGGAGGACTGCAACTTGCAAAGCCTCTACTTCATTAGTGTAAATATATGCAACATACAAACCAGAAAAGGAATGTAACGGGAGAACCAAAATAGTTACAGTTTTTAAGAGATACGAACATTAGAAACAGCTAATTGAAAACTGACAGGAGCTAATACGATCATGAAAAAAGAAAGAATAAGTGAATAAAATGGAAATGTCAGGGTAAAATAGAGAAAATATTCCAGAAGAAACCTACAGGTACAGATAGATATATGAAAAGGACACTTATTGCTTCTCATTAGTAATGTGTTCTGGAGTAAAACTGAGCTAGTGATGCTTTTAATTCTTTCTAGGGCTTTGAAAATTCTGTGGGATGAAGAGACATGGTGATCTCTTGTGGAAATACTACTTAATGTTTATCCTGAGTTGATTCAAAACAAGCCATCCAAGCTTCAAGGAAGAGACTGCTCATCACTGGAAGTTTTAAGTGGCCATGTGTATTTTCATCTCATGGGAAGAGATAAATGTACCCTGTGCTTCTGTATGATGCATGGCCAAAAGTAATTCTTATTGTCATAGCAAGCAAACTTCTGCTATGATTGCTATGGTGATCTGGCATTTTAAGAGCAACTAAAGGAGTAACTGGCTCAAGACCCATTCCTGGGACCATAAATAGGCAAATACCTGTGATGATAGGTTATTTTTTGCCTCATTTTATCAACCTCTGGAGACTAAACTCCTGAAAAGGCTGTTGGTCAAAGTGGGAGACAAGGGGGCCAATGGTTTTCAACCATGGTAACTGGTGGCATCCAAATGAGGAGATGATGATGGCATGGTGATGGTTTCTAGCTCTGTGAAGGAAAACTCCTGCTGATTTAGAAGTTCTCTTTGATGAACACCACATGTCTATACTGAACTTTCTCTTCTATTTATTTTAAATTTCCTATAAAAACCATTTCTATGCGAAGGGATAAAGAAGCTACGTGCTTAAAAAGAAAATCAAACTGCAATGCTTAGAAGTATGTTTATTCAACTGTGAAGTTCACTGTTGAAATAGGGATTGACAGACGTTAACCATATTTTATCACTACTCTCATGAATGCCAGGACTAGAAGTACTCAGAAGCAGCTCATGCCAACAATAATCTGAGCCATCAGCCCTCAGTTGAACATGTACTGAGAAGATTTATTCTTCCCTTTTTTGGCCTTTCTTTTTCATTGTTCTTATTCCAGACTTCCCACAGCAGATCTTAATGAAAAATATTCCAAATTTCAGTGACAGTTCCAAGTAACTGACAGATGGAACAAAGTGCACTGAGAACTTGATTCAAGGAAGAGGACACTTGAGATAGAAGAGATGTAGGTGCTTACTTTTGATACTGCACTTTTCAAGACATTCTGTCAGCTGCAGCCTAATACTAGACATGTTTAAAATGTGTTGGCATCCTAGTCTTTGCCTTTCTAAGCAGACAAATTTTGACTTCTCCCCTGTCCAAAACAATCCTCTTTGTGGTAAAGGTAATCATGTAGCAACCATCCCATGCCTAAAACTTCAGAGGATGCCAATCTTGAGCAGCCTTCTTCTGTCTGCCTTACTTGAAGATGTGAATGCAGTAGCTGATGGGAGAGGGCCACACTTCCTCCAGGATGATCTCATGCACAACATGCAGCAGCAATGGCCTTTGTCCTCAGTCTGGCACTGTGTCCCTTCAATGCAACAGTCCCGTCCATGCATTGCTCAGTCTGCTTGTCAGATATTTTTTCTGGTGAGGGTGAAAACTGCAAGGGAAATCTATTTTTGGGACAAGAGAAATCTTCCCCTCCATTACTATGTCCCATTACCTAAAAATAATTTAGAGAGACTCATTTCAGCATGTGAGCTGTAAAATGCTCTTTCATTTCACCAGAGGAGGATTAGCTAAACATCCTACTAGCTCACATATGTCTCATGGCTTGTACAGTGCAGTCATGATAAAGAAAAGATTCAGGACTGGTTCTTGACAGAAAGGATTTTTCAGTTTTATGTCTCTTCCTGACCTACCTCTGACATCTTCTCACACGCACACGCACACACATTCACACATATTTGATTAATACTCCTGAAAAATCTTGAGAAAAGCAGAAAGGATTCAAGATTCACTCCAGGTCAATGCTGTGTTCAGCTGCATAGTCTGTTCATATTCTCATCACATAATGTTCTGCCTCTGAAAAAGGAATAGACACAAATCATCTGATTGATTAATGGGATGCTGTTACACATAGAGATTTATTGCAATTACTTAATTTGCTTTCAAATATATTTATATGCATATGCAGAGGGTGTGTGGGATTTTATGAAGGAGGGAGAAATAATTAAATTTTTTTTTTTCTGTACAAACAAATCCCTATGCAAGCTTTGGAGGCAGAGAGAAAAGAGGAAAAAAAGAGCAGAACTTTTATGTTTTCCAGAAGTTTCTTGATATATCAGTCCTGATTTACTGCACCTCCAAGAACTTAGAGGGGAGGTTAGAGATATTTTTTCCCACTGGGGAAACCTGAATGGGTCTGCTGTGGAGGATTGCTTCAACAGTATGCAGGAGAGTGATGTCCACCACAGCTGTTTGAGAGATGCTGCTTCTGCTTGAGAGGTAAGGCTATATGCTTCTCCACCTGTCTGAGAATCTTTCAGCTCTGGAACACTACCTTTGATCCAGAAATTATGAAAATCTGTTTAATAGCAGTGCAGAGAATGAGTTGTAGAACCATTTATAACAGCCAAAATAATTCAGTCGTGACCTCTTCATGTTCCCATAAAACTGTTTTTCCCTTGGCATCAGGAGATGAGTCAGCAGTAGTGATAACAAGAGTTAGAGAAATACTGGAAAAAACAAGTGTCCCAAGTACTTTGGCAGTGAAAAACTAAGCTTCGAAGTGATTTCTTCATGGAACATTTTTTCTCTCTCCAGGACCCCAAACTGACTGACTATATTAAAAAATGAAAAGGGGGGGAGGGGTGTGAGAGAAAACAGGACTTGGATAATATTTCTCAGTTTCTGCCAATATCTAGTATGCTTTTGGAAAAGTTGCGTAACACAACCTACCAAGGGAACCCTGCTTGAATAGAGGTTATAATCCTTTCTATTCGGTGTTGTGTTTGTGGTTTTGCAGAACTGACCCACAGGGCCTCATTTTTTGACTGGTACAACAGGCTGTATTTTTTCTTAAGCCTATAGGGATGACGAAGTTGTCCTCTGAATGCAGCCTGACAGACCACATGCTTGACCAGAATTTACCATCAGTTTACCATCAACTCAAATATTTTTCCTGTAGGACACTTTGAGTGATGGGAAACCTTGAATGTCCTCTTTGATGAAGGAGAATCTTTGCCTCCAGTGATCAAATATACAGGTAGAATGTCAAGGAACTTGCAATATGAGTGTTATGTTTGAAATAATTTAGACGAAGACTGTTGCAAATATTATTTTCTGGTTTGCAATGTTTTCAATCTAATTTCTTCAGATATTTTAATCTACTCTGCATGACAAATTAAAAGTGGTGTTGCAAAAAGTTTTTCACTACAGATAAGAGTCAGCAATTTAAATTTTCAAATGAAGGAAAATTACTTCTAATATTTAGCTAGGTTTTTTTTCATGGCCTTTGGATAATGGCTATGAAGAAAAAGACAAGGAAAATTGTTGTAAAATAATTTTTTGGCCCTTCTTCATGACAATGAATGACAAAACCGAAGAGGCACATTCCTATGTGTGAGGTAGTTTATGTCCAGGGACCTCCTCAAGGCTGACACCAAGACTGAAAACTGCAGCCTGAGTCTGAAACAGGCAATTTGCCTTGTGAATAACAGTTTGGTATGGGTGGAACATCATCTTTTTCCAGAGGTTTGCGGCCTACCTGCCATCCAAAGCTACTGTCTTTGCAGTTTCACTCATATAATAGCCTCACCAGAGTCCTGTCGGACAGACACAGGTTGTTCATGGTCACACCACACCACTGACAAAAATCTTGTCAAGTTGGGTCTTTTGCTGGCTGGGCTATGCCTGTTTGATACTGGAGGACTATGCATCCAGTTGCTTTGGGAGCAGATTGAGCAGAGGATGACAAAGATGATTAAAGAACAGGAGCATCTCTCCTAAGAGAAAAGGATGAAGGAACTGGGCCTGTTCAGCCTTGAGAAGAGACGACTGAGAGGGGACCCCATCAGTGTCTATAAGTATCTGAAGGGAGAGTCCCAAGAGGATGGAACCAGGCTCTTCTCAGTGGTGTCAAGCAATAGGACAAGAGGCAACAGTCAGAAACTGATGCACAGGAAGTTCCACCTGAATATGGAGAAGAACTTCTTTACTGTGTGGGTGACAGTGCACTGGAACAGATTGCACAGAGAGGTTGTGGAGTCTCCCTCACTGGAGATGTTTAAGAACTTTCTGAACACAATCCTGTGCAATGTTCTCTAGGATGACCCTGCTTGAGCAGGAAGGTTGGACCAGATGAGCCACGGTGGTCCCTTCCAATATTATCCATTCTGTTATTCTGTAATCTATCCCCTCATATCTAGTGCAGAATTTTCCTGTGCTTGTGCTCTGTGTAGCTGGGACAAAGGGAGCTCTGTTCCACCTATCTACAAAAATGTAACTATCCATGGGACTTCTGAGAAACAGAGAAAATAAGGGGCTTTGTGCATTCTTGAAGGTAGGTAGCAGCTGAACTGGGGTGTTGAGATTTTGAGACTGCCTCTGAGGGTGAAAAATTGCCTGTTTTTAATATTCTGCAGAAAATGTTTGTTGCTGTGACTCCAAAATTATGTTTACTGTAATAGTGAGTCTAAAAAAAGGTGTTTCATAAGGTATTCCCCAAGAACTTTGCCCTCAGTATCTGCTACTTTTTTTAAAAAAAAAGACCATTGCTATCTTGTTTTATTGTTCTGCCTGGTACTGTCCTGTGCAGAATGTTTGAGAATCTGACTGCATAGCAACAAAATTTTTGCCTTGATCCTCTGTCCTCATAGTCATGAGGATGTTTATCGAATTAGCTGGGATTTGGATGAAACCTGCTGAGAGGACTATAATGTTCCAGCTTTTTTCAACCTAGAGCTGTGAGAAATATTCACCACAAAACCTAAAACTTTTCATAGGAGCTTAGGCTGAATATCAAATGCAGTGAGGGATTTACTGTTGGGTGGGAATCGTGTAAAACTCTACTTTTGAAATACTTTTGACATACTTTTGACCTGAAACCTGACAATGCTCAGATATTTCCACTGAAGTGACTTTGAGGCTACAAAGCCAAAAGTTAAAGAAAAACTGAGAAACTGCAAAAGTGGCATGAAGAGCTCAAACTTTACCCAAATCTACTTCAGATTTCATGCTGGTTTGAGCTAGGTGCTCCTTAGCCTCTCTGCTTCCAAGTAAACAACAGGTATACTATCAAAGCATTGCGATCTATTGCAGGCACAAACACAGACTAGTATATTGTCAAGCCTGAAAATAATCAAATCAAAATTTTCTTGTCAGAAAAAAAGTAATGAATTATGAGGAGTGTTATTGGTGTTTTTCCTTAAGATTTACTCTAGGTCATTGTTTAGAATCCTAGCTGAGACAGAGCTTTCCTGAATATCTAATCTGAGTTGTTCATTGTTTGGTGTTGTCTTAGGACTGTCCAGCCGTCTCAGCAGCAACTTGGAAATAATCTTGTGCAGTGTATTTGTGTTTTCCCCTATTTAAAAAAAAAAAAAAAAAATTCTCATCTTGTATTGCATTAGGAATGACTACAAAAAATCAACACTCAGCAGCAAGTAGAAATAACAGCAGGATTTACTTAGGTATTTTGCCCAGACTGAATTTAGTGGAAAACCACTATCAGATGGAGAAGAGGCTGTATTGTGTTTGCAGATGAGAATATTCTTGGGACAAAAAAGCTTTTCTCCATAAAACTGTTACTGCAGAGGATCTGACAAACATTTCCAGCTCTCTGAATAGTCCAGCTCCTGAGATCTGTTGTTTCAACAGACTCAAGGAAAGTCATGCACGTATATGTGAATTCTCTCATATGAATAAAAGCATTTTGCATTGCCGAATCCTACCTTTTTTGTCAGAAAGGAATTTTGTGTCTGGAGACAAAGAACATCTTATTCTCTCCCTTGCTTGCCTCCCTAATTGGAAGCTGCAATATAGATGTGCAAAAAAGGATATGCTTTGAGCATACCTCAAGGGTGAGCTGTCTAACCAAGGAAACAATTTCATTCTTCTGCTGTGAAAAGAGCCTGGCTTGACAGAACACCTATTTCATTGCTCAGCAAGGCAAAAGACAGCAAGGAGAAAAGACTCTGACAGCTGAAACTGCAAAACATTAATATTCATATTTTTTTGTGTGCAGCATTTTGTAGTCTGCTACAAAATTATTTATTTTTCATTTATTTTAATAAAAATGAATTATTATTTATTATTTATTTTAAGTTGGATAGCTAAAGTTCCAGAATTCTGCTTTTGTCACTGCTTCAGACAAAACTATAATTGAATCACTGAAGAAAGAAAACAAAAAATTCCTGGACCTGTTCCTTGTTGCAGAATGGGCCATGCTTTCAAATGGTTTCCATCATACACCTTGCATTTGGCACTTACAGGTGCACAAATGGAATTAACAGCTTTCAAAGGCAAGACTGACTGTCTAGCAGTGCTCTCTGCAGGGGGACCATGAAGTACAGTCTGTCCTACCTGTGTGTAGGTGACACCTTTGGGATAAGTCATTGTATTAAATCTTGAATGTCATGGTGCTTCCAGAAAAGTATGTCTAAACTAAAAAATTGTTAAGTCTGTTTCATTGCCAGAAATGCCACAGCTCTACCAACGCCAAATTACTATCACAAATGAGACACAGCTTCAATAAGTATGATGATGGTCTTCATTCAGCAAATTTTAATGATATAAATATCCCAGCTAAAACCTGTGGAGTTATTCAAGTGTTTAAGATTAAGCATACGCATATTTTCTATGTAGTATTTTGGAATGATAGAAGTATAACTGAACCAAGCTTCAGATGCCCTGTTTTCTTGCTGACATGGTTTGTAAGTTGAGAGTAATATTTGTCATCAAAGACAAACAAACAGAGGATGACTCAGTCTCACCCTCACTCAGAGGGGAAGAATCCAAAGGGAATTGGATTTCCCTGTTTAGAGAAATCTCCACACAAAGGGAAGGAAACTCACATTTTCCTGAAACTGTGAAATGCAATCCTGTTAAAAACTCTTTTCCTGCAACTATTAATATTTAAGTCTGAGGTTAAACACAGCTGAATTCTCTCTTACAAAGAAAAGCTGAAGGAAAGCCTTGATATTATGGTGAACTTCTGTTTCTTAAGAAAACACACAGTGATTCTAGTCTCACGTGTGTTCCTTCTCAGAGCAGCGAGAAGTACTTTTCAGATACCAGCAGCACCTCATCAATGTAAAGTCCACAGTGAATTCAGTGCAGATAAAACAACTTATTAGACCCCCCTCCTCCTATCAAGATCACTGGTGTTAAACTGACAGTCTATTTTTCTTATGTTCTTGATGACTTGGGTTTTTTTACAGATAGTTAAACTTGTGGAAAAACAATACACTAAGCAAAATTATTAAAATGGAAGATCACATTAAATACTCCTCTGGGTAAATAAAGGCAAGTTGAAAGGTTTAAACACTGAGTTCATCAGAGTGTCTCAGAAATATCCTTCATTTTTTTTTTATTAACTATCTCACCTCCTCTGGTTAGAATCCTGTTCATTTTGTTGAGTATGCATGAACAAAGCTTGATGGATGGTGAAAAATTAGCCATAAAGAACTTCGTAAGTAGCAAAGCGCCATATTTCTGGCAGAGTCTTAACTTTACTTTCAGCATGATGAGTGGTAGAAATTAGCTGTAATTAATATAAAAGATGTTTTGAGCATTGTCAAATAAATATTAGAAGGTATAGCACTGAAGAGCTCATGACACTGAAACACCAACTTTCCTGAGACATGTCAGCACTGAGCCTGTTCTGTGTTATTCACAGAGTTTCCCTGAGCAGAGAAAGAAGTGCTGCTGCTAGTTCTCAGTACAAGATTTCATCAGGAGGGGAACATAGTTGGTTTGGGGAATTAAATACTGAAGAGATTAAGAGAAATGTGGGGATGATCCTCATTAACTTCCGACCAGCAAGGGAGAGGGAAGGAGGGCAAAACTTTAAAAGAAAACTTTTGAGTCACATTTTCTGAACTGCACATCTGCACGTAGTTTGTGGAAGGATAAGATTTAACTGCAGAAAACTTCCTTGTGAAACAAGTCTGGATCGGGGGGGGCAGCAAGATAAGTACAGTCCCCCCTTTAGTCATGTAAAGCCTCATGGTGGGCTCCTATTGTCAGTGGAAAAGTTTGCTGAGAGACATTCTTCATAAGCAGTGCATAGGGATATTCAAGGAAAAGTTAAACAATTCAAAATGAATCTAAGCAAAATGTACTTCAGTTAAATAATATATTTGAAATATATTGGACTCTTATTTGTGATTTTCCTCAGGGCAGTGTAAGCACAATAAGAAAACAGATGAGGCGGAATGCTTGATTTAAAAAGGTTGTGTCTTCAAGGGCAGATTTACTGTCCAGCGAGGCTCTTCAGGCTAGTCTTCCCAGGCACAGCAGTTCCCAGGTTTGGAATGCTGAGGCAAGAGCCTTGGAGCGTAAAGCAATCCAACTGCGGCTGAACATAAGGTCACAACCAGGAACATATGAGATGAATAAATCTTTATTGGGCAAGGCTGCAAAACATTAGGTAATGGGGTTAGTGGCAAAAAAAGAACTTAATCTGAATCATGCTCCAGAATGTGCACAAGAACAGAAGTCCAGGCCTCTTGCAAGGGGCAAAATTCATGTTTCTGATGCTGATAGGCAAAAAGGAAAGAAAAATCCAGAAAGAGGTTTTTTCTTCTTGTGTAAGTACATGCATTGTACACATCTACAATGTTTCAGTTTGCAAAAGGTCATGGTATTTTCCATAGTTCAGACTGGATGCAAGTGCTAACAAGATCCTTTTTACTTCTTTTCCAGCTTCCATCACCACATTTGTCTTCTGCCTTCTTCTCACCTTCTTTCTCACCTACAGATGGAGAAATCAAGCTCAGAAAAAACAGATCAAAAAACCTAAACAAACTTTCTATTTCTGGGGAAAAGTTTCAGTGCTCATCTCCACCCTGAACTGTGGTTGATAGTTAAGAAATCCCTTCTGTCTCTTCCTAGGGGAAATAAAGTACCGAGAACTCTTTGCTTACAATGAATTAAACACTTAGTTGTGAATCATGTTGGAATTAATTTTTCTGTTGAATTGGACTGTGCCTAAAGGAGATGATTACACCATTGAGTGGCTTGCTGGGTGAGACCTGAGCTGTCCGTCTATTCAGGTCAGATACCCAAGAGCCTGTGGCCTAGAAGTTTGGGGTCCTTCTTCATTTATTGAAATATACACCCCGAGCTATTTCCTCAGAACAAGGACTGATGTCCTGTAAGGGAGAAGAGCTTCTAAGAGGTAGTGAGACCTTGAAGATTAGGCAAAAATGTCAGAAGGAATCAATCCCACAGAGTGGATCCAGATCTTAGGTCCCCATTTGATCTGTTTTAATGATCTGTGCTGTGACTGCTGCTTTGAGCAGGATAGGAGCTCATTCAGAAAGACTCTACCTGCTGTGCTGAGAGGCCTGTGGCCACCTCTGGGATGCTTTGGTCCCTGCTTGCTCATGTCTGTGTGTGGGCCACCTTGTTCCAGAAGTCTGCTCTGTATCCGAGCAGCACTGCCTCCCTCTCTATGTCAAGTGTGGCCTCATCTGCTTTGGGTATGCAGCACTTCTCATCTCAGAAACATTCTGAACTAAATAATGAACTTTTCAGGTCAGGACTGACTGGGCTCTTTTTTTCCTCTCTTTTACAAACACCACCATGAGGGATGTGCAGTACAATACAGAAAAGCAAAAATCAAGAAACAATGGAATTGTACAGGGTGTGCAAAACTCATAAATAAACACTTACTGAGAAAAAAAACATGCTTCAAAGAGGAATCTGAAGAAGAAGAAAACAGGTATTCAGTCAACCACAGCTAAGGCATACTTCCAGTTTAGTGGGCTGTCTAATGGTTTGTTGCCAGAAAGAAGGGATAAGAAAAAGCAACTAATGCATTTTTCTGCACTTCTTGCTGCAAGAAGAATAAGTAACTTGTGCATAAAAATGAGATTCATAATAAAACTGAATATTGCTGAAATTGAGATGGTGCAGTTTGTATGGAGTGGAATTGCACTTGAGATGTGAAGTTCCATTCTTCCTTTTTCAATTTCTATTTCTGTTTTTATTTCTAATTCTATGACTGTGCCTACGAGATGACTTCTGGTGTATTCAACTAAGTCTGTAATGCTTTAAAAGGCTTTAAAAACTTGTGAAAATAATACTCTAAAGCAAAAAACTGTGTATAAAGAGACATGTAATGTTCTGTGGATTTACATCAGACAGGGGAACAAAGAAATGTGAACTTAAAAAGAATGTAGCAAACCCAAAGGAAATCTCTTCCTGATGAATTAGAAATCTTCCTGACTAATTAGAAATTAGTTACAGAAGTAACACTTACGTCTGCTCCCCACTGCTAAAGCTGGGCTACCTCTGACAGAAAATGTTGTCCAGTGTTGTCTTAATTGCTTTGGGCAGTGTTGTTACTGTTTACCTCTCTAGGAAATAGTTCTAGTTTTAAGAAGCTTGAAGAAATAATCATTAAAAAATGAGCTGAAATATCTTTTTCATAGTTTTGCATAGTTCAAGTTTAAGTGACCATATGGACTGAGTTTTGTTCAGTAGTTCACATTTTGTCTTTGAGCACCATCCCACCTCTTCTGAATAGCCTTTCTCATTTACTTTCTACACTTCAGATGTGGGGGGAAGGTGTGCTGGAATTGACTCACCAATATAAATAATGCTGCTGCTTTGCTCTGATTTGGGTTTTCCTGAGGTAATTACTCAGTGCTAGACCAAGGCACTCCACAAAAATCTCCTTTCTCTCTCATGCTGTCCTATTATGTGTGGAATTGATTTTCTAACTCTCAAAGTCAGCACCCTCATCTTGTATATTGTCGCTCTGAAGGCTCACCATTTATATCACATGTGAGGAAAACTGGCTGTCATGTTTTTTAGTGAGTAATATAATTGTATAGTACTTGCTTGTGTGGAGAGAGTGGAGTCAATGCCAGGAGACAAGTGTGGAGGAAATACAGGGAAGATAGACTGCAGGCCTATAACTATGTGTTCAATGAATAACTTTCTGTGCTGAGATGTCATTGTGTTGAAATTATTATAATTTATATTAACATTAAAATCTCAAAGGGGCTTTTTTCCTCTGACGAAGTCAGGTTAGTTGGAGTAAAACTTCATTTCAATACATGGATTGAGTTACTGAATGCACTCAGAAAAATACAGCCTGACTACTCTGCCTTCCTTGGCAGTATTTCTTATCCCAGTTGTCTCCACCTGAAATCTCATGTACATACCTAGAAAAGAGACTGGTACCTCTCCAGTCTTCACAGGCAGCTCCCCAAGAGGTGTTCCAATGCTAGGCTGGGCTGTAGACTGGCATTAATTCATAGTACATGCACAGTTGCTTGGGCAATGGGTAAAAGTTTGTTGGTCCAGAACTGGGAATCCTTCTTCACTGGCTGTAATCGCCAAAAATATTGTTTCTTATTCAAGAAAGCAAACTACTGAAATTCATCTATTTTCTTCATGATTATAGCCCTCAAGTATTTACAGGGAAAATTATGATCATGCCTTTTTCATAATTTAATCCATTCTTAGTCAGAGAAGTGTGTTGTATTCATTTTACAAAACTTCTCTTTGTACAGTTAGTCAGTCTCTGGAGTCCTTTAATCATGTGTGTTGCTCTAATCTGAAATCCCCTCTCATTTGTCCATGAAGTGGGTCTCTGCTTTTCACATGAGGTTCTAAGAAAGATTTGCTTTTTATGTGAAAAAAAAAAGGAGAAGGAAAGAACTTTGTGGGGTGAAAACAGCGAGCACCCATTAGATGGAACTCACTTCTATTCGTAGACTGATCCATTTAGTGACCACTGGAATTATCAGTCTCTTCATTTGAGGACTCATGTGTGGGATTTAGTTTAAAGATGGTTAGGATGTTATTTTATGTAAGTAGGCTGCCTCTAAACCCCCTTTCTGTATAGGGGAAAAGGGGAAAGATTTCTGAAAACAGGCTAAAAGTGACAGATGCTTTGCAAACCACAGATCTCTGGCTACTTCTAAGGAATTCCCAAAATGTAGCTAACAAAAGTACAAATTCAAATTTACTGTAGAAGGATCTGTAGCTCCGTTGAATAGCTTTGAACATATCTGAGCATTGAGAAAGGCTGATCAAATACTGTAGAAAATAATAAGAGAAACGCATTTTTTAGAAAAATAAAGCTAGAATATTGCAAGCATCGAACAGGTTTCACATATTACTAATAAAGGAATTTAATTTAGTGCACAAAAAATTTATGGGATTCAAAGACTGGCTGATGGGATGGATATCCCTGCATGGGGATTGTCGTCTTTCACTTAGTTGCCAAGTCTGAATAACACTTTATATGAAGAGCTGTCATTGTGAAAACATTTATGCACCAAGAAGTAAATTTAGTACTATTTGACTTCTATCTAGCAGCAATTCAGGATGTCTAAATTACATTAATGATTGAAAATTCAGGTCTTGAGGAAAGGATTGTGGACTGTAATGATATTAATCCAAGACAACAAGATAAGAAATATGAACTCGTACATAACCTGAAAACTGAGATTTACTTGCAGTCTGTTCTACATATTTTACTATGTATTACTGCCATATAAACTACTATGTTTAGATCAAACTAAACAGAAGCTCCCATTTATTTTAATGTGACTTTTATTTGTGCAGCTTCACTTTTATTTTTCTATAACAAATTATGGCAATATGACTGACAAGAATATCTGCACACATATCTGGACTTGATGCAAATTTAACGTTAAACTAAGGAAAGGACCATCTAGATGAGCTGGAGAAGATCCTTCAGGGCAAAAAAAGGAGACTCATGTACAGCAGGCTGGTGCTATAAGTGCCTGGTTTTGAAATGATGGAGAACAATGAAATGCTCATATCCAACTTGATGCCTAAGCTCTTCTTCACCGCTAACATTTTGTCCACGGTTCCTTTTACTGCTAATTAACCTCTCAGACAGCTTCTGTAGCTCCCCTGCACAATAATTTCAGTCTCTGGAATATTTTATTTTAGCTTGGCCAAGACTAACTCAGGTTTCTGTGAAGTTAGCTGTAGTTCAAGGAACAATCATGCATGCACTTGTGATATGCTCTTTTCTGTACAAGATGACCTTGAATATCTTCACTGGAAATATTCCTATACCGGGAAGCAGAAGCAAGTTCCTGTCAAGTAGCACCATATCAGTTAGTGGATTCATCCTGATTTCTGCGCACGTTGGCTGGGTGTGTAATGTTCTCCTCTGGCATGTACTTTGCACATTAAAATCTCTTAGTATCAAGACAGTGAACTCCTTCTCAGGAGGAGGGAATATGCTAGAGAGATGCTGGATTTCATAACTTGGACAATGCATTATTGCTGCTGGAATCAGGGGGACTAACCCTTTATTTCCAGGCACTAGAAGTGAGTTTAAAAAAGGCACCGAAGGCTCCCAGGGCAGGCTGGAGGAATGAGGGAGAAAGCTGTCTGTCTCCTGGCATGCTGCAGTGCAAGCAGATGAGAGCAGGGAAAAGACAAACTTATGGCAAAGAGCCTGCTTTCCTATTAGGTAGTTCCACTGAGGTTCTGCTCTGTGGATCACTACAGACAAAAGAAATACTGGACGTCTCTCAGTTGTAGCCCTGAGTCACTTACCACAGGCAAAACACTCCAATTTTTAATATTCAGGAGTCATTAAGCAGGCTGGTTCTGCAACCTTTTAAGTGAAAGAACTATAATTGAAGGTTGAATGTTAAGTCCATTATCAACTAACACACCATCCCCTTTGGATATCTAACATCAAAATGGGCAGGACAACATACCATCTGAACAGGGACTGTGATGCCAAGCAAATTTACCAGCAAATTCCTACAGGAGCTTTGTGACAAGAGAATTCTCAAGGGAAGAGTTATTAAAGCGGTAACAGAGAGATCACATTTAAACTGAAACAGAACAATTTAAATACTTCTGTTCATATGTTACTCCAGTGTGTTTTGTCAGTAAAATGTTAATGCAAGCTAGGTGTCCAGGAGTGCAGAGGTAGAGTTTTTTGAAACTGGTTTGGAAAAACTTTAAACAACCAACCCTGTTTTTTATTTCACAGAATCACAGAAGATGCCGAGTTGGAAGGGACCCACAAAGATCATCAAGTCCAACTCCTGGCCCTGCACAGGATCATCCCCAAGGGTCACACCATGTGCCTCAGAGTACCATTCAAATGCTTCTTGAACTCTCTCAGGCTTGTTGCTGTGACCACTTCCCTGGGGAGCCTGTTCTAGTGCTCAGACACCCTCTGGGTGAAGAAGCTTTCTCTGATATCCAACCTAAACCTCCCCTGACACAACTTCAGGCCTTTCCCTCAGGTCCTGCCACTGATTACCACAGAGAATAGATCAGTGTCTGCCCCTCCTCTTCCCCTCATGAGGAAGTTTTAGACTGCAATGTGGTCTCCCCTCAGTCTCCTCTTCTCCAGGCTGAACAGACCAAGTCACCTCAGCCGCTCCTCATACAACTTCCCCTCAAGGCCCTTCCTCATCTTCATTGCCCTCCTTTGGATGCTCTCTAAGAGCTTAATATCTTTCTTATATTGTGGTGCCCAAAACTGCACACAATATTGAAGGTGAGGCCCCACCAGTGCAGAGTAGAGTGGGAGAATCCCCTTCCTTGACCAGCTGGCGATGCTTTGCCTGATGCCCCTCCGGACACAGTTGGTCCTCCTGGCTGCCAGGGTACTGCTGACTCATATTCAACTTGCCATCAACCAGGACTGCTTTCCAGCCTCTCATTCCCCAGTCTGTCTGTACAACTTGGATTGCCCCATCCCAGGTGCAGAATCCACCACTTCACCTTGTTGAACTTCATATGGTTGATGATTTCCCAGTCCTCTGATTTGTTGAGGTCTCTCTGGAGGGCCTCCCTGCTTTCAACAGCTCCTCCCAGTTTTGCATCATCTGCACACTTGCTTAGTATCCCCTCCAGTCCTGCATCCAAGTCATTTAGGAAGATGTTGAAGAGCATAGGGCCAAATAAGCCTGTTTATTTCTTTATATAAAAATAGATTTCCCCTGTGTATAAAGCAAAGCAAATAATTGCTCATCTACATAAATTTTTAAAAAAGCAGCCAATGTCTTACAATTTTGCTCCTTATTTTAGAAGAAAGCACAACCCTGCATTCCTATCTCTAGGAAGTGCAGCATGAATCACAGAATTTTTAAGGCTTGAATGGACCTGTGGAGATCATCTACTCCAACACCCCTGCCAAATCAGCGTAAACTAAAGCAGGTTACACAGCAATTTTTCCAGATGTGTTTTGTCTCTAGAGACTCCACGACCTCCTTGGGCAGCCTGTTTCAGTGCTCTGCCACCCTCAATATGAGGAAATTTTTCCTCATGTTGAGGTGAAACTTTATGTGTTTTACTTTATGCCCGTTGCTCCTTATCCTGTGGCTGGGCATCACTGAAAAGAGTCTGGTACCATCTTTTTGGCACCTGCCTTTGAGATATTTATATGCATTAATGAGATCCCTCTCAGTCTTCTCTTCTCTAGACTAAACAGGTCCAGCTCCTGGAGTCTCTCCTCATAAGAGGAAGATACATCTTCCTTATGAGGACACGTGATCGCTTTCTCCTTCTGTCTGCCCTAAGGCCTGATTTGCTTTGTGAGAAATTCTGACTCGTGTTGTTTACAAGAGAAAACTTAAAGATGGAAGACTAAACTTCTGCATTGTAACGTAGATGAGAGAATGAAGTAAGGAGCTAGCATGTGCCATGCTGTGGGTGTTCCTTGACATATCCTTGCTGATTTTCTTTGAACTGATGAAACTGTTAATGCCTCTTGGGCTTTGCTTTCTCATTTTATTCTACTCAGCAGAAATATCTGCTGTAGGATTTCAGTTGTCAGGTTAAAACAGATGGTTAGAAAGCTGACTGGAATTTGCACCCTTGCAATTTGCTGATGTAAAAAAGACAAAATCCCTGTTTTGTAATAAAGGTAAAATCCTGTCACAGGTGTATGTGAACTGTAAAAAGTTCAGACTGTTTCTGTATCATGGGATAGTTCCTCTTTGAAACAATATGATCTGTCATAAATCATGATTAAGAGCTGTTGCCCTTTCACAGACATTTGTTCCTACCTCTACAGTGCTGCTCACAGCTACGTCAGTTTTGCAGGTGCAGCTGTATTTAGGGTTGGGATAGAAATGAGGTTGGGGATGGAGAGAATGGCTAATGAAATGGAAGTCAGTGAGGATAGGAATGAGTGATCACAGGCAGTCTCCTGCAAATGGAACTCCAAGTAAAAATGCATGTATAACTGTGTCTGTGGACACTGGCATTTTTTTTGTTGAGTGTGGCACATAATAATTTGAATCCTTCTTCCCAGGTCAGGAAAACCTGGAGGTCTGTAGAAAATGGATACTCAGGTCATGGGAAGGAAATGATTCTGGTGATTTGGTTCTATAATGGTCTTGTTACTTGACATTCAACACATAGGTGAACGAGGGGTTTCTGGAACAGTTATACACATCTCTTTGAAAAGGAAGTTAAATCATCTGCTGGTAGAGGTCAGCATTGGCTCTGACATGTTGGTCTCTGTCAGCTGTTCACTGGTTTTAGTCCTGTTGCGAATGCTACCTGTGGAAATGGAGTCTGTCTGAATGATGCAGTGTAAACTGGTCCTTACCAGCCTTAATCTGGATGGTCCTTCATGTTTTCAGTCAGTTTACTAGACTGTCAGGCACAAAATTATTATGTTTAACAGTAACGTTCACTTGAACTGCACAGCTCTATAATATTCTCATCTGCCAAAGTTTTAATTACAGGGTAGTATTCACTAAGGGAAACTAAAATTAGAAGTGGATGAATGGATTTTGATATCCAATTTGAAGGGGAAGATTTTTTTTTATTTTTTTTTTTTTATTTTTCATTTTTCTTTTTCCTTTTCTCAAGGAAATTACATTCTTGGGAGAACTGCAAAACCAGAAAGACTAAAATGGCCTCTCCTGACCCATAGGGTGGAGAAGGCTTTGCAAACCAAAGGTCACATACAAAAAGACATCTATTTATAAGTAACAAAGCATAAAAATAAAAAAGAGAAAAGATTGGTGTGCATGTGGAAAAGGGATTCAGGAGAGAGGGGGAAAGAAAAGAAAACAAGGAGGCTGTGATTTGTAGTTTTGTCAGTGATGAGTGAATGAACATTTGTGCAAAGTAGGTCAAGAACAGAAGAAAACTGCATTGGTGGAAGGGTCCGGTGATGCAATACAGGGAAGAGTGTCTCAGTCTGTAACTGATGGGATCAAGGGATGCCAGTGTTCCCACAGGGCTGGATTTGTCAGGGAAGTCCCATCATGCCAGAGTCTTCAACAGCTCCTTCTGAGAGCTATTTCCAAGTGAGCACTGAGTTTCACATTAGCTAACAGGGTGAGGGCTGAAGCTTCCAAACTGCAGGCACATACAGTGTTGTGAGGAAAGGGAGACCTGAATAAATGTAAGCACTTCAAGATGAGGACTCAACGTTGTTGCAGAGTACACCTCCAAAATGGGAAGAAGAATGTTCCTTGTGTACAGCTCAAGTAATCTCTGGTCTCTGTCTATTGAGCTGATTAATCTTGCAGTAATGCTTTGTAATTTTTTTCTCTTTTCTTTTTGGATAGGTATAGCTACTCTGAGAAAGGGAATTAGAAATAAAGTTTGATTTAACAAAATAAATGAATGTTTAAGATACTGGACAGTAATTTAACCATACAGGATATCTTCATGGATTAATAATATCTGTAACATGTTATATATATATTCTGCTGTTGTGACATATTTTTAATTTTAAATTACTAGGAGATAGTATGATATCAGTGATATAAAGTGTTTCTGTGTGATGAACTACCGAATTACTGGAGACATTCAGCAGAAACTATGTGATTGTGCTGATGACAAAATCAGCTCCCAAGATAGTTTTCCAAGAGCAGCTTTTCTCTTCAGACTCTCATTGAGTCTATACAGCAGCACCAGGAGCCAGTGGGAGTTTTGTGTTGTGTGTAATGTGAGCTTGGACACCTGCGTCCACAGCAAATTTTCTCACTTGAAGATGACAAAGGTTCAAAATATTGTTTTTGTTTGGCATCTCTCAAGTAGTCTTAGGTAACAATTTATGCGTACAACATGCTGTGTTCATCCAGACATTTGATGCCTCACTATGTTTAAATTAAGAGAGAGGCATGAATGCAGTCGCTGGAGCCATCCTGTTTCCCAGACTGTGGGAAAGATAGCTTATGCAGAATATACAGTCTTAAAATCAACTTGGAATGTGACTTTGGAGTTTGAGGAGTTAACGGCATTGGCCCTTACACTTAGTATTTCAAACTTAAGCATGCATAGCACTCTACAAAAACAAATAAAGACCAATGTGAGAGAAGCAAATATTTCATACTCTGAAGAGTTTACCGTTTAAGTTTCACAAGACTATTGAATGAATTTCTGCATAGGTAGGGCACAAAGAACCAAATAGAACTAATCATAAGCAGGAAAGCATGATAAAATGGTGAAGGTAGATAATGTAGTTACACTGGAAATCAATCCAAATACCTAGGGATATGTACAAGTTGGTGTTTATGTTTGTCTACCTTTATAAATAAGATAATATATAATAATATTCTTTTATAATATAATATAAGAACAGAAAGTTCAAGGATTGTCTGGTAGTCTCAGAAAGTAGATGCTGACAGAAAGGTAAAAGGCACACACAGAGAAATATATTAAGGAAATTTTAGGGAAAATCAGGAGAATGTTTGAACTGAGAGAAGAAATCATTGCAGTTATAGAGGTGGCGGAAGTTAGAAAAGGCCTGTGTTTGACGGAGGTGGTGGAAGCTGCTTACAACAAAAAAATTAATTTGGATACCAGGCAGCCACAACTTGGGATTTATGCAAAACTGGAAGGAATACAGAAACTTAGCCCAAATACAGTAGCTGTCGTAATAGATGCACAGCTCTAGAAAGACAGCAATACTTAAATATAAAAGAGCTGAAATGAGGTTTAGCGCTGGCATAACTGTGACAGTATTTCTGCCTGCGGTTTTACTCGAAAGCAGCACCCACAGTCAGAAGCTCAGATGACCGACCCGTGACACGTCTCACGTGACGCTCATACACGTGATATGTGATGTAGCAATAAGCATGCACGGATCAAAGGTACTTGCAGCGCTACTTTGAAAATTTCTCAGCAAATTGGGGTAGACAAATGTCTGCTAGAGTTATGGTTAGAGTCTAACTTCCAGTCCAATTTTTTTTTTTCAATTGCTTATAACATTCACAAACAAATTGTTTTCAGCTGAAGCTTTCTGCTTTGAATGTCCATTTTGCCAGACCCTTTAAATTAAATCCAAGCATCTACTTAAGGAGTTTCCAGTAATGGGGAAAAAAGTGCCTTTTCTTTTACGATCTGCTAAGACCACTTCAGCTTTAGAGGCAGAAGAGCATATACCCATTAAGACTTGCAAGTGAATTGAATCTCAGAGAGTCAACTCAATAAAGTAATTGACTAATACCTGTGCTGCAGTAATACTCTGAGACTCCTGTGGATTTTCATTCAGTGGGATTTGCTGATTCTCAAGAAAAAAACTCTGGATTTTGTATGTTTTTCTTTAGGAAAAAGTCAGTGACACAATTTGTTCTTATAACTGAAAGGTCTTTATCCTATAATGCAACAGTGCAAAGCTAAAGGCTAAAAAATTAAATTTTCTATGTTTTTCTCCAGTATTGTTTGCTGACTCTTTTTTCATACAAATAATAATTTAAAAACCCCAACCAACCAATCAACCAAAAAAAACCCAACAAAAATCCCGTTGCAAATAAACCTGAAAATAAGAAACAAGAAAACATATAGGATAAAGAACTTCTATGATTTTCATTAACACTGTTTTTGTGAACTCATGAAATTATCTTTATATTCATCTTTCCTGTAATATCTGTATCTACAAAAGGGAAACGGCAACCTCGTGTCCATTAGTCTGACTTGAGTGGTTTGCAGAGTATTAGAATAAAGAGTGAAAGTTATTACAGCAAAGGAAAAAAAAAATACAACCTACTTACCAAAGGAAGACTATGCCACGTTAATCTGATAACTTACTGATATAACTTCACGTCAAAAGATATCTGCTTGTTATTGAAGGTTTGCCATTAATAGTGCAAAGAGCTTTATCATTAAGAGTGTCAACATATTGTAAAGAGATTCAGTTAGTCCCAGGGCTGAGAGTGGGATAGGCCTTGTCTCTGGAAACAGCGGAGGAGGGAGCAGAGAGATTTCAGCAATGACGTGACAGCATGAGGAGTAGTGGTGTGTACTTCCTGTGAATAACTTAAGAAGAAGGTATCTAATTGTCAGAGTGCGAAAATTCAGGAACATCTCTGACTTTGAGGCAAATAAGTAGTTATGAAGATGGATCCTGATAAATGTCTGAAACCATATGTTGTGGTCAGCCGCAGTTGCAAACAGCTGAACCCAGTGGTCCAGGGGAATCCTTTCCACTCTTGAGTTTCTTTACATTGACTATTGCTGTGTAAAATGTCACTGTCCTGCGAGTGTGCACATGTGTATGTTGATAAGTGAAGATATTAAAACCAACTATTCTTCTAATTATTTCAGAAAATGCCAATGGTTATTATAGAAGCAGCATACTCTTCAAATTCCTAGGAACAATTTAAAAAGAAAAAATAAAAGAATCAGAAGAAATGGGAGTTTGAAAGCATCTTGTGTTGTGGTATCTCCATGACTGCTGGAATCAAAAAAACAATTTATGTTTATGGAAACTTTTATTCTAGTTTCCTAGCATTTAATCCAGGATAAATGAGAGAATACGATTTTTTTTGTTTGCACTTCTTACTTTGTTTAAAATGGCTACAGGGTACATAGTTTGCATGAGGAACCTTTAAAGCCTCTTTGTTTATTTTAGGTCTTTTATTTTGGTTTTGGTTTTTTTTTTTTTGTTTGTTTGTTTCTTTGTAAGTGGTCTCCTCATAAATCTAAGAAAACCAAGGAGTGAAAACCATGCTCACCACTATGGATATGATGCCCCAGCATCCTGAAAGTTGTTTGGCTCTAGATTACTCAGCTGAATGCTTTCTATGGTTTGACTCATACAAGCCTGTTTCTCTACACACCCTGTCATACCTCAACTTGCCTGATCTCCTCTAGAACTCTGCCCACTGTGAAGATCTACATGTATTGAACTTAAAGTGACAGATATTAGAAATGGATCTTTCCTTTATCTGTTTGTTATTACACTTTCAAGTATTCAGTCTGGAGTGTTCCAAGGATACAGTAAATTGTGTTTAGTTTGAGTTGCAGAAGTCTTTTGGTCTCTGGAGACACTCTTAGCATGCAGTAGATGTGAAGTACTTTATCCCACTCAAACAGAAGTGTGTTTCATGAAAGAAACAGCCTTTATCATTGCAGTTGCAGGCTTTGCTTAAACTGGAAATTACACAGTGCCAGAAGACAGGCCCAGGCACTAACTTCATTGTCTACACTGCTAAATTGTTTGAGCAGCCCCTGGAATGGTTTGTCCCTGGGCAGTTAGCCCAGGCCTCTTCCAAACAGTTCCTGGGCATGTTTTGAGAATTAGCACGGGCCAGGCACCATGCCCAACATGTAGTTTGGATGCAGGCACCCTTTTTTGGATGATAATAGACTTCACCAGTGCCAGATGGCCTCAGAGCCAGAGGGAATAAACACAGCCTGATTACATATGCCATGTGCTAGTGCAGAGGATTGCTTGTGCTGTAAAATGATAGCTTCACTTGTGCGTACGTGTGCATCTCCATGTTAAGAAGCTGCAACCTGAAAGACTACGTTTTACAAAGGGCAACCTCAGACTGGGACTTTGTGGCATCCAGGAAGACAGAGTGGGTGTTATGCAATTCCTGTATTGTTGAAGAAATCATAGGCACTTATCAAACCCTTGGACCATATGTTCAATGCACCATCTCAAGCAGACACTAAGTATAAATTGGCTTTAGTCTGTCTTGGGCCCCCTCTGGCCTTAAGACATATTTATGTTTCTCTGCTGTTCAGACTGCCTGAAATAACATAGGGGCTGTGTTATAACCCACCAGATGGATGTTTTTAGCATACAAATTAGAAAGTATATGTTGTACACTTTAGGAAGTGGTATGTTCAAAGATGCAACATCTACTGGGATGCTGTTATAAGGCTGTGATTTGAGACAGAGCCAAAACAAATGCACCCTTGACCATTATGAACTGAGAGCACCTCCTCTTGTGTTTGGGCAATGCCTAGCTGAGTGCTTGTTGAAGTGGTCCAAAATAGAGGTGAGGAGTGACTTCATGAGGAGACTGATCAGGGGTCCAGTGTGTGGTTGCCACACTGATCTTCTCTTCCTGAGAAATGCAGCTGTACCCCTAGGTGTGGTGTCCATAGATGCAAGATCCAAATCTCTTCAAATATCCTTGCAGGTTTTAGGTTGTCCTGTGAAATCTGTGAGATAAACTATTTTTTTTTCATGCAGGGCAAAAACTGACTTAAAAGAATGAAGATTCCAACGCCTACTGTGATAAGCTACACTACATCAACAGCAAACCGAGGTATGAGACTGAGAGAGAGAGATCATACAGCAGAAATGACACATGGGACCGAGGAGAAAGGACTAAAAGCTACCTTCTTGGACTTTGTGAGGAGAAAGGACTTCAGCAACCAGCTGGAGGTTGGTGAGGGAGTGTTTCAGGTTCCTGAACACTCCCATGAGAGAGAGACTGCGCTGCATATCAGCCTTGGAAGGCTTCTTCTGGACTAAAGTTAAAGGGAGGGGCTTAAAAGGACTGATAGAAATGTAATATATATAGTTACCTTTAGTCTGTATAGTATTTATTTGTGTAAATAAATGTATATACTTCCCCCTTCACCTATAGAAGCCTCTGGCCCGAAAGTTTCTCTCTGGTGTTGGGATAAACTGTGGGAAGGGGTGCGGGAAGCCTGGAAATTGGATTTTGGATTTCTAATGTGGCTCAAACTGCCACACAAGGTAACTCACCTAGTTGATCAAGAAAAGCCAGTTGAGGTGACTTGGTCTGTTCAGCCTGGAGAAGGGGAGACTGAGGGGAGACCACATTGCAGTCTAAAACTTCCTCATGAGGGGAAGAGGAGGGGCAGACACTGATCTATTCTCTGTGGTAATCAGTGACAGGACCTGAGGGAATGGCCTGAAGTTGTGTCAGGGGAGGTTTAGGTTGGATATCAGAGAAAGCTTCTTCACCCAGAGGGTGTTTGGGCACTAGAACAGGCTCCCCAGGGGAGTGGTCACAGCACCAACCCTGACAGAGTTCAAGAAGCATTTGAATGATACTCTGAGGCACATGGTGTGATTCATGGGGATGATCCTGTGCAGGGCTAAGGGTTGGACTTGAGGATCCTTGTGGGTCTCTTCCAACTTGGTATCTTCTGTGATTCCCACTGAGTGTGGTATAAGTATCGTTTCACATGCATATTTTACCCTCTAAATGCCTTCAATCCACGGTTGCCAGAAATAACTGCCCCATGTGGGCAGTTGAGATGTAATCACATTATTTCCCAAGAACACGAAGAGGCAATTTCAATTGCACATCCTGCACAGTCCTTTGGGCATGCGAAAGCTTCAGACCTAAGTATTATCATTTTACAGAGTTTCATGTCCCATGAAGTCACCACTTTCTCATGATTCACAGACAAATAAACAATCATCTTGTACTCACACTATCTGGCTTATCTAATTTTCTGTTTTATATTCTCTCTTTTTACAATAACTATGCATCAGCTCCCTCTGTGGTGATGGATCATAGATTTCAATCATTCTTTGGCTTACCACTTCCTTCTTGTCCAACAAATTGAAATCTTTAAAAGAGAAGGCAGTTACTTAGGAAATCAAGTGGTTAAGTTTTGGGTATGGTCCGAGTTTTATGTTGGTGCATACCGCAGTGGTCTTGTGAAAGATTAGTCCAACTGTCACTTGTCACAGCTTTTGTTTGTAATATTTTGAATGAAGGATATCACACACATTTTAAACAATATAATTGCATTTCTACCTCAAATTTGAATTTATTTTTCTCGATATTTGTACTTCCCTTCCCTTTCCTTCCCTTCTCTTCCCTTCCCTGATAATACTTTCCCCCCACCCCCTGAATAAAGAGAATAAATGTGGACAGTAAGAATATAGTGTGACAGATGACAGAAAAAATAAATGCACTGATTTATATTGTAACCCCACTTCAATCATTAGAGTTGCAAAGAACAAGAAAAAATTGCAAACAGCAGCTCCTCTTTCCTTTACGGTTCTCAAGGTATGCATAGAAAGTGTGAAAGAAGGCCTTTCTGACTGCATCTTTCCAAGAACCTGTTGTGCTTGAAACTAGAACACTGGAACTGTATACAAATAGAGAAGGGTAAAAAAAGCCTGTTTTCATAACTTCAGCTAAGCACACCATTGCTTCTAGCTGTCATGTTCCACAGTTTGACACATACAGTCACTACACCCCACTTCCTGTGCTTTGAGTACTGCCAGTCCTGATAACCAGAGTAAAACCGTAAGTGGTGGGAAGACTCACAGCCTACTTATGTCACTGAGAAGAAAAATAAGGGGAGGTATTAAAAAAAACCCCAACAAAATAGAGGTAGTTGTGGGAAACTCCTGATGATTGACAGGTCCACTATGCTGGCTATGGCTATAACAATAGTAAGCAGTCCTATATTGACACAGGTGAAATATAAGTAATATACAATCAGGTGCTAATAATAGTAAGCATAAGACAGATTTCAGTTGCTAAACAGACCCTGTTATACACTGACCCTGCTTCCTCTTTTCTCCAAATGAGATAATGATTAGGACTACTTTTTCAGCAAGAAAACCAGGGAAGGGACTTGACTTGTCCAGAAGTACTGGCAGAAAGCAGTTGATGGAGGGATGAGCATAACAAAAGTGGTGCCCAGAGTTCCTGAATGTTGGGTGCCAAGAGGTGAACAAAATGGAGGCAAACAAAAGGGTTTTGTCATGAAAACCTTGGTACAAGGTGTGAATGATGCTTAAGGAAATGTCTAAAATGACAAATGTAGGAGCGGGGACATTAACAGGACAAAAATAGTGTTTCAGACGTCTGTATTTTCATAAACTGTCAGTGTCAGGTGGTTGTGAATTTGGCCTAGCACTTCCCCAGACTAATTTGCTATACTGTATACCCTTAGTGCCCAGATCTGTCTCTTCTTCATGCCACTGTTTTCACTGTTTTATTGGCACTCAAAATAAAGGATACTTGCACACGGTTGATAAAGCTTGCTCCTTCTAAATCTACTGGTCATTACATTGAACTGGTAGCTACCTAAAGCATATATATCAAATAAATAAATATGTATATATTTCTCTCTAATACAGTATTCTCCGCCTCTTAACTTCAACAAAGAGCCATGCGGCAGAAAGGAGGAATATTGCTAGTTTGACAGTACCTCACCTTTGAACACAGTGGTGTGTTCTTGCTCTTAAGCTGACACCTGTTTCCAGATATGCCTAAAAGAGGGCACCAAAATCTGTCACCCCTGGATGCTCACCTTCATCTCTGACACAGCCCAGAAAAGTGAGATGTGGTGAATTAGACCCAGGCGATCTAGTTTAACTTATATATGGGGAAAGAGCTGTGCGCAGAGACACCCTCTGCACACAGACATGAACCTCCCATGAAGGAAGCCAAAGTGTGACTGTTCCTGTAATGTTACTTGTTACAGCTCTGCCCAACCTGTGGCTAACCTCCAAGCTTCAAGAGTTATGGTGTTTTCATCATATGTTGTTGTGAGGCAAGAGGAGTCCCTTCGCCTGTCAGAGCCATTGCAGACCATTCTGCAACCTGGGCTGATTTGGTGCGGTTGGCATATGGCTTGCATTGTTCTCTCTCTCATGCTAGGAGGTGTGTGTGAGGCTGCCTTTGCGACATTACTTCTCATAGCCGAGTAGAGAAAACTCAGACATGAATGTGATTGCTTTGACTTAGTGGTTTGACCATGACAAGACAGTTAACGAATGTGTAGATGTGGGGGAAAGATAGACCTCACCACTGTCTCACTGCATCCTGGCCTCTCACAGCTTTCTTATCCAACTCATTTTTACATCATTAACAATAATGTCTTGCTAACTGTCATAGGAGTGCTCTGGTGTCTTCATAGGACTGTGGTTTGTGTCTGGCAAATCCTAACTGGATATGGGACTGCAGAAAGGGACAGGTAGTGCACCCATCAAGATCCTGGGCCAACACCCACCTCCCCTGCAAGCCTCAGTCCAAGGCTTGTTCCTACTTTGCTTCCTTGTTGCACACCTTTTTTCTTGGCCTTGGAGTAGCCCCTGACCCAGGGTGATTTCCTACAGGTTGCCTGTGTGGTGTGGGCAGGCTGTGTCTCTAGGGAGGGGGAGAGTGCCTGCTGCTAGGCGAGTACCTCTATTGTTCCCAAGTTCATTGTAGCTAGAAACTGCCCTTCAACCCACTGCAGAAATGATGTGCTTTTAGAGATACTAACCAAACCTTACTTGCTCAAGTATTAGAAACCAAACGTCTAGAGTTAGAACTGGAAAGACTTCCAAAGGTAGCACCAAACTCCTTTAGGTTGTAAGAATTCAGCACTGCACTCCGAAATGGAAAACATTTCTGAAATGTTGAAGTGCATGTGAATGGGTACTCGATACATTTCTGGCATGCACAGACACACTGACTGTATTTTCATTAAAAAATTAGGGAATTTCAGGGTTCTAGAGCTTGACCTTTTCTTCACTTAAATTGTTAGAAAAACCCCTGGCATAGATCTGTCTCATTTCAAATATTATTTCTCAATAATCTGTGAATCACAGTCATGGTTAACAAGTTTAATTTACCAATATAGATGTAACTATCGTTAGATTAATACATAGACAGCGCAATACCACCTAAAAGTGCTAAGTAAAAATGAGGTATTTGTATACCTGAATAGTGATCCTAGTGTTGTTTGCCTGGAGAGATATGCAGTAGGCTTTATTGATGTAAGAATTACTTCTCTCAAAATTTTTTGTAATGAGACAGATTAGTTTGTTTGTAAATTTTCTATGTTATTTATGCCAAGATACGTACATAATGAGATTTTAATAGAAGTGAATTGGGATTTTTTATGTTTTTTTCCCCCCCCTTCCCAAATGTTAAAGTATGAGGCAGAACAGGTAAATTATAGAGGAGAAAATTGTCACCACGAGTTGCATGAGTGCTGGCAAGACACAGAACTGCAGGAGCAGGAGGAGCAACTTGTTCAGGAACAGTTTTCCACCTTAGCAGTGAGTACACAACAAGACACTCTCACTGAGATCAGATCTATTAATTTCACTTTCTGTACTTTTATGGGATTGTGCCTATTAAAATATTATGTCTTTTCAAAGTGAAGTTCTTATTCACTACAGACGTTTAGGCTCAAGTAATCTATGCTCTATTTATGCATCTACACAGGAAATGTGACACTGTCTATAACTAGTCCCACAGCCTGTAAGTACTTGTCACATATTTGGCTGCTAGTCTGAAGGTTAGAATTAAAAAGAACCTAATTAAAATAATTTTTTTTTTATGAAGCTGAGCTAGTTGGTTGGCAAATGTCTTCTGTATGAAGATACTTGTGTGAAACTTGCCCTTGGAGCAGGAAAACAAAGATACTGTGAATAGTTGCCTAGCAGTACGTGGGAGTTGTCACTAGGATGAGGAAAGTACAGCAGAATCCCACACATTTGCTACGGCAGAAAGCAGAGGTACAGAATAAACAGTCATTCAAAAATGCCAAGTGGTTTTGTTTGTACTGTTCCCTTATGAAGAATCATGGCTCAGTACCTTCAGGCTCTCTGTGGGAGCTCCATTTGGTGGTCCAGCACTACCACTTTGTTCCCATGTTATTCAAAACCAGGCATGTCTATCAGTTCATCAGAGAGGAATCAGATAATTGCATTTTTTGAAAGCAGAGCTATTTGTGGGCAATGCAAGACACAGAGTCGCTGGTTAGTCAGCAGTATCACCCCTCTGCTACTGCAAGGTAGGAACGAGGTGACCTGCGCTCCTGAAGCAAATGCAGTGCAGGGCCAGTGATCTACCTGACTTCTGTGGCAGCATATCTATGTATGATGTTGCTGTGTGACACTGTCAGGTCCGCAGTGGGATCCAGGAAACGTGAAAACTTTCCCTTGCTGTTCAGGATAGCACACCAGGACAAGCTGAGTCCTGAGTGCCTCTCTCTCATATTTCTTGAAAGAAATGCTTTGACTTTTACAGAGCTGAACTTGAATTTCAAAAAAAACCCCAAAATGTCAGAATTTGGCTTAAAAACCGACCAAAGACAAATACAATCTGAGAAAGATGCAGGGAAGTAAAAAGAAAGACATTTTTTCCTCTAACCCTGTTTCTAAGGTAGTGGTGCCATGGTAGAAATTTTCCAGTTCACTTTAAGGTATTGCTGGGATCTGACCTTGTGTGACAGTTTTGACCTCTGTGGAATTTAAGGACTCTCAATAAATCATTAAATCATGTAATTAGAAAGGGGAAAATACTTTATTTTACTAAGCATCCAGAAAGCAAAACTAAAGACAATTTTAAAGGTGAATCAGATCTGGAACATAAGTGAAGTCATCATCCCAATTTTCATATAATCCACTCCTTATCATAAATCACAAAATGTATTTCAAGATAATTACAGATTTTTGAAAAGGTTAGTTTTAAATACAACACAGCAGTCAATTAACAAGGATACTTGAGAAAAACAAATGGATCATTTTCATTTTTTTAAATAGGGAATTTAATTTTATTAGCCTTTGTACATCTCTGTAACTACAGACAATTTAAAAATGCATTTACAAAATTAGACTGGAAATTTTATCTCTGCTTTTCAAGAAGGTTCCGGTTCAGGAAGTATCTGAGCCTGGGCTCTTGGGTCAGCTTACTATAATGATAATGGACATATGCAAAACTCTTTATCAAGGTCTGATTGCAATTACATGTACATTTTATAGTTCCAGAGTAGGTTAGGGCAAAACTGCTTTGGATTGTCTGGCCGCAAATTCGGGTATGTGACCCCTTGTTGAGAGCATCTGAGGTGGTGGTAATGATATAAGTGACTGCCTGCTGCCCAAAAAGAATGGGGAATTAGACACTGTAAGGGATGAAGAGTGGTGAAAATGGAGGGGGACAAGAGGCAGAAAAATGGTGGATGTAGGGGTAGCCAGAGAAAAGAGAGAGAAAGATGGTGGGTTTTTACAGTATGGATAGAGTGGGCTCAGGTTTGTCCGAAGCCTCTCGAAACACAACCTTTCAGCTGGGCTGTTCAGCTCTGCTCTGAGGAGTTAAAGTTCCACAGTTTATGCTCATGAGTTTAGTGATGGTGATGGGTGATGTGTGCACTCCAGGTAAATGGAACATAGTTTCACTTGACTTTCCCTGATTTCAATGAAGCCACAGAAATTTGAATTAACTTGTGTTGCAGCTGGTTAAAGCAACTAGTAAGAGGATGAGAGGACACAGCCTCAAGCTGTGCCAGGGGAGGTTCAAGCTGGACATCAGAAGAAATTTCTTCACAGAAAGGGTGGTTAAACGTTGGAATGGGCTGCCCAGAGAGGTGGTGTAGTCACTTTCCCTGAAGGGTTCAAGAAAAGATTGGACATGGCACTTAGTACTGTGGTTTAGTTGACAGAGTGGTGATTGGCCAACGGTTGGATTAGATGGATTCGATGATTGCAGACATCTTTTCTGACCTAAATAATTTTGTAGTTCTCTGATTTGTTTTTTTATTTGTTTCTTGCTTTTCTTTGAAAATTTTGATCCATGTGTGAAGATCCATTTCAAAACTGGACTTAGAATAACTGTTCTCTGTGTAGTCAACACTGTAGACTTCACATGAATGAATGCTTAATCTTTTCCATGTTAATGAGCTTCCTTTCCTATGTTAACCTATGGATATTTAAAATACATCTCCTATATGTTAGAAATTGTAAATCTAGCAACTCTGTTGCATCTCCAGGACTGAAAGTGTAATTTGATTCCTGAACCTGTGCTCTCTATTTGATGAATATGAGCTGGCTTTCCAGTATGAATTTGGTTTAGTAGTTTGGGCACTGAATCAGCTCTGAACCTCATACACTCAGTTCTTAAACACAGAGTCCCTGTAGCCCACTGCCTTTCTTCAGTTTTGTAGAATTCTTCAGAGCCGCAGATTTTTAATGACTCAAAACATTTATTTAAAGCTTTCCAGTTATTAGACACCGCACTGAGATTTACTGAAGTAGAAGGGTAAGTGCTAGTAATTAATCAAGGCAATCTCTCTGTGTTGGTGCGACGGAAGTGAATGAGTTCCCAGTAGGGTATTTAAATGGAAAACATTAAGTTTCAAAATGAGCTGGATGAAGCCAGGGAATTAGAACATAATTCTTTCAATTCTGGCAATTTAAAGAAAGAGAGAACTCTTTCATAGGAAGGAACTGCATAATGCATTGATGGGCCATCAAACACTAATTGCAAGCTATTAGTTAAAAGTGACACCTGGAGACTTAATATTGGGTATTTGCATGGAGGTCACAGGATTAAGATATTTTCTTAAGTGTGAGTGGAGTTGAATTTAAGCTAGCAACACTTGTTTGGTATAAATGACAGCCCAAATATATGTCATTGGAAGTGAAAGATGGGCCTGAAAGCACATTCAGGGCACTTTGTCTATTCGAAAGATCCAATCATGGTAATTTCTTCATACGGTGAACAAATGTCACAACCAACCATACCCCTGAATGTTTCCCTCTTCTCTGCTTATCATCTGGGTGGCATTGCTCTCACTGCTTGTTTTGTAGACTGTACAAATTATGCAAAGATGAAAGAACATTAGAGTCACATACATTTCCAACCTCTTACACTTTTCCCTCTGCAAAATTTTTTGTTTCTTGGGACCTCTGTGAGGGCAGCAGGGGAACAGAACAACTTCATTGTGAAGAATATAATGGACTGAAGACACTCGTATCTGAAGAGCAGAACACTTCTGTTGCATTATTTTGTATAGTACTCATACAAACGTTTCCAACTATAGCTATGGAGTTGCACTTTTAACATATTTCCTTTGTATTCTTTATAATATTTGGTTGCATGATGTGAATTCCAGCATCCAGTGAGGCTGATGTGAAACACATTTATCCTCCAAAGCCTAAAACTGGACCTATTTTCCACCACGTAGCTGTTGTTACACAGCAATGCACATTATAGACAGAAACACAGATCCTGGGAAACCCCACTGATAAGAACAGGCACATCTGAGAGATGAAAATGAATGTTCAGCCTTGTCCTTTTGGTTTGCTTACAATGCAGATGGAAATGTCATTGTCTTGAGTGTTTATAGAACACTGACTTAAGCCTCAAGTGTCT
The DNA here is from genome assembly GCF_003945725.1 of Corapipo altera. NCBI lineage: Eukaryota > Metazoa > Chordata > Aves > Passeriformes > Pipridae > Corapipo > Corapipo altera. The sequence goes on along the minus strand of NW_020884890.1, from coordinate 10,560,601 downwards.
TTTGCTTTTAGTGAGAAATGGTGAGCATTTGTCACCTGTTGCTGAAGATGAAACAGCAAAGCCAAAAGAAAACAAGTATCTTTACACAAATAAAATTCTCACGTCTTATTTTGACTGCCATATGAGATTTTTCAGTATCTTCAGCAGTAATGATGTATCAAGTTTTTTTGTGAAAATACAACCTGATTTTTTTTAATCACTTAAATATTATTTCAGAAGGTGTTTCTGGAGTTCCTCTGGAATAAAGGGGCTGGAAAGGCTGAGTATCCAAAAATACTGGCCTTGTGACAAAGCTTGGGAGTTGCTAGCAATTTGAAGGCTGGAAAATGAAAACTGGATGTATTAAATTTCTGTAATTTAAAAATATTTCTTTGCTGATTCTTTGCCATGCAGGGACAAACTGTTAGAGGGGGAAACATTCTGTACATGTCTTGAATGCTCAATATAGCAGTTCCATAGAGAAATATTTTGAAATCACGACAGGATGTTCCGCATAAAAGCTATTTGAGCAGAGGTTATATTAGAGAAAGAAGGATCAGCTCTTTTCATCATTCCCTGCCTGAAATGTTGTTATGCACTTCAGCTCATCTGTCTGTAATTTTTTATCTTTGTGTCAGCCTTTTTAGAACAGTGGTGCAGTCATTAGGACAAGAAAACTAAAGGCGCGTTTATTCCAGATTTCTATCTCAATCATCAGGAATGGATGCTTAAAAAGAGTGTAAAAATTCATGCCATATTGTGTAACTCTTTTGTAAAGACAGCTTTAATTTTTACTATCCTGATTAATTTTATATTATCTGTAAATTCATAACTTATCCCATTTGACAGTTCATATGGAAATCTATTGAATAGTTTTTGTTTGGAAACTGGTTCAATTCCTGAGATAATTCTTTTATTTATGCCCACTCTGGTTTCAGTTTGAAATTAGTTATGAATATACAATAAAGATTTTCTTCTTTATATCATGAATTGTTAATTTCTTACAATTTGGGGATGCTCCTCGTCAACAGTTTTCTGGAAACCTATTATGCAATTCCTTGAATCACATGGTCATTTTCAATATACCTGCTGACCTCTCAGTCAGACCTA